>NW_016809139.1:913754-949721 GCF_001698545.2 Rhinopithecus bieti | reverse complement strand
CCACCCACCCACCCATCATCACCCATCATCCATCATCCATCCATTCACCCACCCACCTGTCATCACCCATCACCCATTCATCCGTCCATGCATCCAGCCACCCACCCATCATCAGCCATCATCTATCATCCATTCATCCATCTACCCACCCATCATTACCCATCATCTATCATCTATCCATCTATCCATCCATCCACCCATCCACCCACCCATAATCACCCATCATCTGTCATCCATCCATCTACCCACCCATCATCATCCATCACCCATCATCTGTCATCCATCCATCTACCCATCCACCCATAATCACCCATCATCTATCAACCATCCATCCACCCATCCGTCATCACCCATTACCCATCATCCATCCATCCAGCCATCACCCATCAGCCATCATCTGTCATCCACTCATCCATCCACCCTTCCACCCACTCCTCCATCAATCCATTGTTCTGTTCATCCAACAAGTACCCATTACACCCTTCTGCATGCTGGCACCAGGGGTTTGGACATGCTTAGGGGGTAACGGGATGGCAGTAGCAGGGGGCAGCCACAGCGTTCAGGCTTGAGGTTTGTTCTGGAATGGGCCACCTGAAATCCCACTAGGTGCATGAAGAGGGTGGATTTACGTGATTTGTCACTGCTGCACTATATGTGTAGTAGTGGGAAGGGATATTCCCCAGTATCTGGTGAGAATGGAAGACACCATTCTCTAGCAGTGTCTGCCAGGAGAGGGGCCCCAATAAGGAAGGTTGAACCCCCAGTGGACAGCAGCATTATGGATAGAGGGCCCAGATCTCCTAGAACCTGTTGTAATGGCTATGTGTGTACCTTTCACTGCATTTGTGCTGATGGACCTCGCAGCACAAGAGAGACTCTGCTGCCTGGGCAGGAGCTCCTCTCATCTACAGGGTGCAGTTTAAGCACAGGCACATACACTCTAGGTTAACAGTTGAAATTCTGAAGCAAGTGTATAGAAGTAGATTTGTGAAATTGCACTTGAAATACTATGGAAATTGGATCCAAAGCAAATCGTAACAGTGCCAATTCTTAGTGTAATTATGTGTTAATATGGAAAATAAAGTTTACATTGTTGTCTTTTTTTCCCTTTGATTCCAGAAAATTAGATACAATTTTCAAATAAGCAGGAACTTACTTAGGTTGTGTCAAGTAGAGCAGAGTGGACAGTCTTTCAAATGCATTGCTGCTGCTTGTGCACTGTGAAGGACAGAGCACCTTCACGAAGTCAGGGCCCTCTGAAGTTTGTGCTCTCACGCGCTGGCTCTGAGCTGTGATTTTGTTGCTGAGTGTCTGCCTCAGCAGTTCATGTAGCTTTCTAAAGCTTGCCGTTGGTTAGGCATGCTGGACTGAGGCGGGAAACGAGTGTGTGGATCAGTGTGGCTCTGTATGTGTGAATGCGTATGGACATACGTGCATAGGGTTGGGGGAGCGGGGGACAGGGACAAGAAGGGCCAGGGCCTGTGACCACATCAGAAGCAAGGGTGATGCTCTGTGGCACAGCTGGCCCTCAAAGTCACTCAGTGACCTAGGCTTCTTCCATCCTGGAAGAAGCTCTGTTCTCTAACAGAAGGTTCTGGAGTCACTTTGGCAGTTGCTTCTAGTCCAGCAATAGATAGGTGAGAAAGAATACAGGGAAGCACGCAGGAAGCTGTGTGAGTTGGCCTAGATGCAGTGGCGCCCGCCACAAATTGCACAGAACCCCACGGGAAGTGAGCCTGGGTCCTTGCCCATCACCTCTTTCCAGCTGGTGTCCAGACCTCGGGGTGATCCCTGAGTGTTGCTTCATTGGTCTGGCTATGGCTTGTCGTGGGCCGGCAGCCTGGGAGCCACGCAGCGGCAGCAGAACCGCAATAAAATACACTTATTCAGGAGAGGAGGTGGCTTGCCAGCTTCCTGCACCCTGCACAGCAGGGAGTGTCCTCATTCTGCAGACCCTGATTCTTCTCGGTGGGGGGGAAGGTCGGGGTGGGGGGGACTCCTTTGTCCGTCGTTCTCTCAGCCACTGGCTTCATCCTTTGGGGGTTCTTTCTGATCATTGCCTTCAGAGCCCCATCTGAAGAGGGTGTCAGTGTAGAACACAGTGAGTCAGAATGTGGAAGCAAATGGAACCATCTGGAAATTTTGCTCTAGGCCTTATAAAACACATAATTTGTTAGGTGTGAAATATATAGTAGTGTAGTAGTGATAATAGGATGGAATAAATGCTTTAGATTTGCAAAATTATGTCAGAGAGTTTAGGGATCTTTGGTCTTGTACCAGTGACATCATTTTGTGGCTCTTGGGGATTTGGGGAGGGACCTCCCTGAAGCCACTGTGCAGCAGCCTCGTGCTCAGGGCTCAAAGGTCCCATATGTATTTCCCCCACTTCCTCCACCAAAGCTGAGCTGTCCTACCTTCCTCACATCCCCACACCCAGCAAGTGTCCCTCTGCTTAGCAGCTATTTATTCTGCCTGTATTTGGGCCAATTGCACAGGCTGTCTGAGACCTGACAGTATGCTAGAATGTACAGGGCCTACAATATTTTGTGTAATATCATGGAAAAGCATGCAGTTCTTTCGGTTGATGGTGGTTACAGATAAGACTGCAGAGACAGCTCGTGGTGGGTTGGAGTGTGGCTCAGTCTCCCTTGGGTCTGCTCCCCTTCCAGACTGCATGTGGAATTCTGTATAGAGTAAAGCATATTCGTGTATGTAGGAGGAAGGCTTAGAATAAAATTTAACTTTTTTTCTTATGGAAGCAGTACATGTTCATTGTAAGAATTAGGAAACATAGATACAAAATAAACTTTATGAAAAACTTTATGAAAAAGGTGATCATCTGCATTAGTCTGTTTTTGCACTGCTAATAAAGACTGAGTAATTTATAAAGGTAAGAGGTTTAATTGATTCACAGTTCCACATGGCTGCAGAGGCCTCACAATCATGATGGAAGATGAAGGAGGGACAAAGGGACGTCTTACATGGCAGCCAGCAAAGAGAGAAATGAGAACCAAGCGAAAGGGGGAAACTCCTTTTAAAAACGTCAGATCTCATGGGCCTTCCTCACTACCACGAGAACAGTATGGGGGAAATTGCACCTGTGACTCAATTATCTCCCACTGGGTCCCTCCCGCACATGTGGGAACCGTGAGAGCTACAATTCAAGATGAGATTTGGGTGGGGACACAGCCAAACCATATTATCATCCTTGAAGCTAAATCTTTGAATGGGAGCAAAGCCATAATAATTTTCTTCCAATTCCTAGTACTAGAATTAGATTTAGAAGTGTTTAAGGCTTTGTATTTTTGTGTTATTATGACCAGGAGCTCAGTAATGCCTAACTTCTGCCTTGAAGGATGATGTGAGCGTACAAGAGGGGTGGCCGCATCCCTCCAGCTTCATTCCTGGTGTCCAACGGGAGGCAAATAGGCCCCTTTGCACCTCTTAACCACCGTAGTCCTCTCCCATTGCCAGCCCCTTCTGACTTTTGGGGTTGTTTTACCCTCTGGACAGCAGTGTGAACAAGGTATGTCAGGCCAAGGGGGCTGCTCCCTATGGGAGGCCTGGCCGTGTTGGCTTCCAGGAGGCCAGATGGGTGCTGCTCACCATAGAAAGTGACCCTTTTCCCTGGTCCTGAGCCAACCTGTCACTTCCATGCTGTATCACTTTGACAACTATCTTTGCTTTCTACAGAATGAAAGGAAACTTTCAAAAGTCAACGTATTAAAGCCTGTTTGCATTTATTCTTTTATGAATTTTGCTCACATTTTGTCTACCGCTTTTTAAATTGGTTGTCTTTATATTATCGATCATAGTAGGCTGCTGGAAGGTTGACCACAGAAACCTGGTTCTAACTTTCAGGGAGGTCACCATGTCTGCCTCCATTCAGGCCCAGTAGGAAGGGGCTGTCTTCTGTCAAGGCACATGCTCCAGGTCCCTTAGGTGGAAGGAAAACACATGGTCTTTATCCAGTGGACTTAGGGTGCAGGTAACTGGACAAATTAACCTTCATCATTTTCACAGATCCCTGTAGAGCTGGACCGAAGGAGGTGGGAGATCCCTGCCGGGAGCCGCTGCAGTGGGAGGGCTTACAGACGTTCGCATAGCCTCTTTCTATTTGGTTGTTTAACTCCCATTAAAAGGAGTGGCTTTCAGCCTTCTCCTTGCTTACTGTCTTGCAACGTATGTGTGTTCACATGTTCCATGCACATTTGTAACTCTCACCATGCTCTCTGATTCAGCTTTGTTCCCTTAGAGTTGCCCCATCAGTGCTTTGCCAATGATGATTGTGTTTTTTAAAATACCAGTTGCTTACTTCTGTTTAGTTATCTCAGTGCTAAATATTGTTAATCAATTAAATATAAGCAGCATGTTCTAGATTTTATATCTTCCTGGATATAAATCTTCCTGGATATGACTTCCACTCATAACATTATGGATTTTTATTGTAAACAAGGTAGAATTTTATTTGCCACCTAATCATTTCATCATGGTGAGTGTCCTCCTTACAGAGCGTATACTGAATTTGGGTTTTACTCCTGTTTTGTTCATTTCCACAATTTGAACTCTGTGTTATTATCCCATTTTCTGTTAGGGTCATTGTGTTGTTAAGTAATCAACTTGCACAGAAGGTGTGCACTTAGAAGGTTAACAGAAAACAAGTTAAAACATGACTGAAAATGTATTTCTGTAAGAATTACTGTAGTTCTCCTGAGAGTATAAATAGCCAGGGTTTTAAAGATCTGCTTTATAGGATTTATACTGCAAATAACTTGGCAGGATTAATTGGCCTGCATTTGCTTGCTATAGTCAGTACCATCTAGTGTTTTAGTCAATATCAGTTTTTGTAGTGTGGGTGAAGCTGGTGATGGCAGCTGCAGCCTGTCTGGAGTTGCTGCTGCCATGTGCCAGCTGCAGCAGGGGAGGCTGGGGCTCTGTGCTCCATGGAGCTGGTGGGAGCCGGGAACAGGTGGAAGCCCCACCCCCCTGCAAGTTGGAGGAGCAGGAGCCCCGCCATCCTGGGCACAGCTGCAGCCACCCATTAGCAGCTGTGGACTCAGGCATCCCTGCACTCACCAGGGCCCAGGAAGCCCCCCTGCCCCGACAGGCTCAGAAGTGCCTGATCCCACTGCCTGGTCTCTCCCTGCTCCCAGCACCTGCTCCAATTTCAGAGCAAAGTTGTGGCCGAGCTGGGGCACTATCACAACCTGGCTGGGTGTGTGTTCACTCAGGGCAGTGCTGACATGCCAGCACCCTGCTGCCTCGGCCCCCTCCAGACTTTGGGCACTGAGGAGCATGAGAGGGAGGCCAATGTGGGACTGAGGGCAGCACAGCGCAGGCCTTGCAGGTGCCCCTCAGCAGGAACAGCCTGGGTGCCATGCGCACTGTGGACGGCAGGATAATGGTGGCAGGAGGCAGACAAACTCCTGGGAAGAAAGGGGAGGGTCCCTGGTGAAACTCCACCTTCAGCTTACAAAGGACTTGAGGCCTGGGGACCAGGCTGCCAGTTCCGCAGACCGGAGTGAGAACTTATGGTGCTTTTCCCGGGCCCACCCATGGCTGCCCATGGACCAGTCAGCACACACTTTCTCTCCTCTGAAGCCTATAAAAACCCCCGGACTCAGCCAGACTCGGGCAGAAGAAGGGACGACCTGCTTGTGGAGAAGAGCTACCCACTGCGGGTCTCTCTGAGCTGTTCTGTCACTCAATGAAGCACCTCTTTGCATTGCTCACCTTCCACTTGTCCATGCCCCTCTTTCTTCCTGGACACGGGAGAAGAACTTGAGACCTGCTGAATGGCAGGGCTGAAAGAGCTGTAACAGAAACAGGGCTGAAACACACCCTTTGCTTGCCATGTTGCAAGCAATGAGGAGAGGAGAGAAGAACTGCAGCCCTTCAGGGAGCCGAGACTAGGAGCTCCCTGAGCCAGGGTGGTGACGCCCTCGTTGGGGCCCTGCAGTTCCTGGTGTTTCCAGGCTTCTGGGCACCACCATGTTCCCGGTTTCAGCCATGGAAGCTATGTGTGGTATGCCTGGTTCAGCTGCAGCCTTGCAGGGAGCCAGTGCCCATGCCAGTGCCTGGAGCTGCCCAGCCTGCCACAGCCAGTGTGCCTGGCTGTACACAATGGCTGGACCCCATGTCCACTCACTCACACATCCCTTCCCGCTCCATGCCTGGCTCACCCTTGGCAGGCATGGGATCCAAGCCAGAAGTGTGAACTGAGCTCAGCCTGCCATGCTGTGTGGGCAGAATGAGCCCAGCAGGACCAAGCAAAACTCGGGTAAAGGTGCCACCAGTGACAGAGGTTTCTGGCCAGAAAAATGATACCCTGAGGATCCCGTGACACTGGGCTCTGATTTACCAAAAAGAGCCATACCTGACTAGGGACGTGGGGAAGCAGGGGCATGCAGGTCTGTCCACGAAAGCCCCACTCCTTGCTTTAGGGACGGTAGCTGATGCCCATGAGTGCTCCTTTATGCAGATGCTGTGCTGGTGCTGAATCACCAGGGCTTGCCCCGCCTGTAGAACCACCACCAAGAAGGTGTGAGAGAGTCTCAGCTCACAGCACCAGACACTTCAGACCCAGGTTGGAGAGCTCGAGGGCCTGAAACAGGCTCCAGGAAGATGTGAGTCTCAACTCACAGCACCAGCGATTCAGACCCAGATGTGAGTCTTAACTCACAGCACCAGACACTTCAGACCCAGGTCGGAGAGCTCGAGGGCCTGAAACAGGCTCAGTCCCAGACTCTCGCCCAGTGCTCCCTTGCCCGCTCGTCCGGCTGTCGTTCTGCAGACCGCAGGCTGGTCAGAGGCTTCCCGTCCAGAGTGACCCAGCAAGGTGTTTCTGTTTCTTAGAAGAGGACAATCGTAGCTGCATGGGAAAACAGTTGTTACTGAGGATTGTACTAAGTAGATCCCTTTCACATCAATAGTAACCAATTTAAAGCCCTTTCATTTACAAATGTTTCTGCTTTAAGGACTTAGAGGTTAGTTCCTATGCAATCAAGTTTAGATGTGTTTTGGAGAAAGTGGATACAGCCCACGTGGTCCCAAAAGGCAACAGGGCACAGGTAATGTTCCCTGGCTGTGATTAGTTAGTTGAGGACACCACAATTGGAAGCATCCACGATCTTCCTCACAGGAAGCACCCGACTGAGAGCTGTGGACGCTGAGGATGAGGCTTAAGTCTGCCCTAGCAGAGCTCAGGGCCTGGTGGGAAAAGCAGGGTGGTCAGGCCATGGGGGGAGTGAGCAGAGAGGGGTAACCAACTCTGCACAAGAAGCCAGGAATCCCCCCGCTCAACCAGGAGCACTGACTCTGGGCCCTCAAGGCCCCCCACCGGGGGCGCTGACTCTGGGCCCTCAAGACCCCCCACCGGGGGCACTGACTCTGGGCCCTCAAGGCCTGTGGCGCCCACAGCTCCATCCACAGCAGCGAGGCTTGCGCAGTTTCACCACAATGGTAGCACACATGCAACCTTCTGGGCGCTGCTGGGGCCTATGGGAGTCAGGGGTGTGGACAATGTGCTCCCTGGGCCTGCTCAGGATGATGCTGAGTACCAGGCAGCAGTGAGTGGGGTGACTGAAGGGAAACTCGGGGGACATCTGGCCCTCTGTGTTCTGCCACACTTGTCCCCATGCTTGCTGTGTTTGGTTTGGGGCCGTTGGCCCTGCTCCTATAGACTCAGAGTAGCTGTCTGTCCCACGTTTCCATAGCCAAGTTCGCTCACACAGTCAACTTGGGCTGTGTGCTTTTTTTGCTGATCCCTAAATTGGTGACAACTAGTGTACATTTGAACAGTTGCCACCAGTTGGTACCTTTTAATAAAAATTACAGATTAATAATAAATGGTAGAAGTTCATGCTTCTTCCTTCTGGTGAAGACCAACACATGGCCCTATTTTAAAGAGCAGAAAGCTGCAGAGCCACTGCCACATTGCAGGCACCATCTAGGATGTGTAGGCATCTCAGGGATGTTTTGACACTCAGAGGATTGTATGGTTTATTTTTAGGAAACAACTGTAGCAGCCAAGTGAAGACACTGGACAGGGGAGGACAGCTGTTGCATGTGTCCACGGGGCCTGAAGTAGGCCACGAAAGCCCCAAGTGTGCCCCTGTGTTGGCACAAGTACAGGGGCTGCCAAGGAAAAGCTGGGGGTGGAGGAACTCAGTGCACAGTGTTCCTGTGGGGCAGGCATGGCGCCCAGGGTGGAGGGGTAGAGAAGACTGAGCCTGCCCCAGCCATGTGGGCTTCACAGCCTGCTGGGAGAGGCGGGCCACAAACAGGGAGACAAATTGTGGATTGCACTGTGTGGAGGGAGAGGGAGGGGGAGCACTGGGGTGGGTTGGTGTTGTGTGAGCTGGGACTTGAGCAGTAGGAGGTGGGGTCTGATGAAGCCTTGCACGAGGACATGGCAAGGAGGGAACAGGGAAGCACCCCAGGAAGTTGGAGAGGCTCTGGTGGGCATGGCAAAGGGCTGACGATGTTCCCAGTGGCCGTGACACATGGGCATGTGTTAGAGCACGTTTTTTATTTATAAAGACATAGCCCTGGTTGCTGCGAGGAGAGGGGCCCTCAGGGTCAAGAGAAGGCAGAGAGGCTCCTACATAAGCTGAATGGTAACAGCAGGGCAGAGGCGGACAGGCTGATGTGTTTAGCCCAACTTTGGGAGAAGAGCTGCTGACATGGGGTGTGGCGTAAGAGGGGAGAGAGAACCAGGTAGTCTCCAGGTGTCTGGCCTGAGCGCCTGCTGCGTGCAGTGCAGGGACAGATGGGTGCAGCGAGGCAACAAGATTTACTCGTGTGCATTGGTATATCTGCTGCCCGGGGTGGCTAGGTGAACAAGGAGCTGGCATTTGTCAAAGCTGAAAACACCTTACTTGAGGCCCCTTGGAGCACCCAGGCCTCACCAGGCCCACCCCCGCCCAGCTGCCCTTGACCTGCCTTGCTAGGCCAGTCTACTACTGTCTGTGCTATTGGCATGTGCTTCTCCCATGATGCATCCCTTTTAATGAGGGAAGAACTAGAGCCACAGTTTGATGAAGTTGCTGATTGGGCAACTGAGGTGTTAGTGCCCTGTGCAAGGTGCCCTGACTGACACCTCTACACGTTACTTTCTGTCATTTGTCGTTGATAGAATTTACTCTTCTGTTTCAGTAGATTCCTATTCTCATCAATATTTCCCACTTAATATGATGAATATTGTACATTGTTATACTTGTTTTAATTATCTCCTTTTGCATTGCGCTAGAAAAAAAATGCGTTTGCTGAAAATTAGGCACAAATCTTGCTTGCTCTGTGTACAAGATCTGTATCTTGCTCAATGTGTACAAAATCTCTATGAAGATTCACTTAGCAGCAGATTGCAGGGAGGGTTTCCTAGAAGGTAAAATATTTCACTGAAAATATTATCAATTGAATATTTTGGAACACTTTAGTGATATTGTTTGGTTTAGATAATACTGAAAGCAAAATATAAATTATGAGGTGAAGTGTATCCCTAAACATGCAGGATTCGCTTGTTGAGTTTCAGATTGTTTTCGTTCAAATGATGTAAGAGGTTTATACTTCAATTGCTTTTGTTAAATGAGCAAATCATCATTCTTTTTTTTGCTACAAAGTGAATCTAGCTTTGGAATGCTGCTTGATGTATAGTAAAGAATCAACACGAATAATCTCCACTTCAGTAACGTTTCTCTTTTTTTTAGTTTGCAGTTCAAAGCTATTGAATATGGAACCCATAGCAGTCATAAAGAATATGTAAAAGTTTTCTCAAAGCTATCCATTGTGAGGGGAAAATGGATTTAATCCAGTAATATATGTTAGTAATTTTAATCCCATTCACCAGTTGTCTTAAACAGTTTTTAATCTGTAAACTTTTAGTGGACTCCTCCTAAAGATGACATTTTTTACCAGCACAATGGAGACTATTCAAGTTCTGATGCATCTTTGGTGTAAATAAGTCATGTTTTAATATTTTATTCCAGGGTATGGTTTTTCATTAAGGGAAGGGGAGAAAAAGGGTAGGTACGCTCATTGTCCAAAGTTGATAAGAACATTATATTTATATATATTGTTTATACTTGTGGTTGCAATGTAAGTATCTATAAAAAGGTATAAAGAATAGTGTAACGATCATTTACCTACCCCCAGTATAAAACATATAACATTGCCAATTTGATCATGTTAGCTGAAATCAAAAGCGAGCTCATGAAGAAATGGTCAGGACACGGTGAGGGAATGGCCTTGTTTGATCCAGCTTGATCTTCTTCCATATGGGCACCCAGTGTCTGGTCCTGTTTATTAAAAATAAAAAGCACATTCATATGTCCCTGATTTAAGATGCCACCTTTACCAAATATTCTGTGTCTGATTCTGGACTTTTTTTTTTTTCCATCACATTGACCCTCTTTGTCCGTGAGCCATGCTGTGTTGCTTTAGGCACTGAGGCTCTTTATTTCTAACAGGAAGGACTAAGCCACCTGCTCCTTTGGTTCAGAGTTTTCCTGAGTATTTGAGTCTGTTTATCCTTTTCATGTAAACATTAGAATCAGCTTGTCTAGTTCCATTAAAAAAAAAAGTTGGGTTTGTACCTGGAACCAAGTGAAACAGAAGTCTCAGGTCTTCTGCAGCCAAGTTCAGTGTTCTTCCACACTCACCACCTCCCAGCTCTGTTCTCCTTCTTACTGCATTAGGAGGCATTCTGAGGAATGAAGAGGTTCTGAATATTGCTATCAAATAAGGCTTTTTAAAATGGACCATTGTTGGAATTTTGTTCCATAGGGGATATTTGATAGGGCTTTAATTCTTACTTGTTTGTAGTTCAGGTCATAAGAGGTTCTTTTAAAAAGGAAAGAAAAAATAGCTCTGTGAAATGTGCTCAAGTGTTTGCATTTGCTATTTTGCTTTGTTTTATAACCTTTGGTACAAGAGTTGGCATTTGTCAAAGCTGAAAATGTTGGCTTCTGCTCTGCAAGAGATTTGTAGCTCCCATTCTTAATGTGGGCGGTACCTGCAGGTACTCACCTGCCACCACGCTCGGCATGACTGTTTTCTACTGTGAGACATTTTCCATGTCCTTTTAAAAGAATTTTAATACGTAAGCGCAGGAAACAAGGTGAACTACATGAATTAGGTGAACTACATGAGCTGGGCTCACTCCTGTGCCTCAGCACTTTTATTGTTGTTGTAAAGTTTGTTTTTCCTGATTCCAGGTATCTGAGAGAAGTCAGCCTTCTCAAGCAAACCAATTATTGATTAATTATATATAAGAATTAAATTAGCCTTTTGTGTGTCTTCTGCCTATTATTAATAAACTTTTTATTTTGAAGGCTGGGTGCGGTGACTCATGCCTGTAATCCCAGCACTTTGGAGGCCAAGGAGGGTGGATCACCTGAGGTCAGGGGTTCGAGACCAGCCTAGTCAACATGGTGAAACCCCGTCTCTACTAAAAATACAAAAATTAGCCGGGCATGGTGGCGTGTCCCTGTAATTCCAGCTACTCGGGAGGCTGGGGCAGGCAGCTTGAACCTGAGAGGTAGAGGTTGCAGTGAGCCGAGATAGTGCCACTGCACTCCAGCCTGGGCAACCCAGACTCTCAAAAAAAAAAATAAATAATAAAAAAACTTTTTGTTTTGAAATAATATGGATTCACATGTAGTTGTAAGAAATAATACTTACATGAACATAAGCCTTCATTTCTCTGGGATAAATGCCCAGAAGTACAATTGCTGAGTCATGTGGTAGTTGCATGTTTTATTTTCAGGAAACTGCCAAACTACTTTCTGGAGTAGCTATCCCATTTCACATGTCTGCCAGCAGTGTACAAGAGATCCGTCTTCTCCACAGCCTCGTTTGGGGCTGTCACTGTTTTTAAAGCGACACTATGCTTAATAGCCCTTCTCGGAGGTGTGCAGCGGAGTTATCTCACTGTAGTTCTCAGTTGCATTTCCCTGGTGACTCATGATCCTGAGCATTTTTTCATGAGTTTATTTTCCATCTGTACATCCTCTTCATGTCTTTTACCCATTTTCTAATTGGACTGTTTGTTTATTTTACTGTTGAGCTTTGAGAATTTCTTATATATTCTGTTTGTTGGATATGTGTTTTTCAAATATTCTCTTCCAGTCTGTAGCTTGTTTTTTCATCTTTTTAACAGGGACGTTTGCAGAGAAAAAGTTTTCAACTTCCAGTTTGTCAGTTGTTTCTTTTGTGGATTGTGCTTTTGCTGTGAAGTCTAAAAACTCTTTGCCTAGCCCTAGATCCTGAGGATTTTCTCCTATGACTTTCTAAAAGTTTCATAGTTTTATGTTTTGCATGTAAGCCCATAATCTATTTTGAGTTAAGTTTTGACTAAGGTAGGAGACCTGAATTGAGGTTAATTTTTTTGGATCTCTAGTTGCCCCAATAAGGCCGTGCCTCCTTCATGGAATTGCTTTTGCAACCTTGTCCAAAATCAGTTCGACATATTTGTGTGGTCTATTGGGGGTTCTCTGTGCTATCCTCTTGTGATCTGCTCGTCTGCCTCTTGCCAACACTGTACTGTCTTGATGACTGTAGCTTTGTAGTAAATGCCGAGATCAGCTAGACTGATTGCTCCCACTTTATTCTTTTTGATGGTGGCTACTTTAAAGTCTTTCTAAGAGAATTCTAACATCTGTGTCATCTCCCTGTTGGCATCTGTTGATTGTCTTTTTTCATTTAGTTTGATATCTTGTTTCTCTGTGTGACAAGTGATTTTTTATTGGAACCTGTTTATATGATACTATGAGACTCTAAATCTTACTCAAGCCTTCTGTTTTGGCTGACTTTCTCATACGCCATGGTGTCAGAGGAAGCAGGGATGCTGTCTCATTACTGCTGGATGGGGGATAAGTCCAAGTTCTCCACTGGGGCTCCCGGATACTTCCCCGTTGTGAGAGGGCCTCATCACTGCTCCATCTGGAGCCTGCACTGACAGCACAGGCTAGCGTTGTTTCCACCAGCTGGGAAGAGAGTCCAGGTTCCCCACACAGTCTTCCATGACTCTGCATTGTGGTGTGGGAAGGGAAGGGGTTGTTAGAGCCTGGTGGGAATGAAAATTGTGGCTTGTCACTCAGCCTTGTCAGACACCGCCCAACAAGGGGACTCTGGATTGTCCGTACAGCCTGGCACGGGGGTGGTGTGGTTGAGGTTTTCTCTGTGGTGTTTGCCTGGAATCAAGCAATTCTTGTCTAAAAAGTTTTCTGTCTTGCTGGGCTACCTCTTTCCTGGTCCTTTGGCCAGAGAGAGCCGCTTTTGTTACAGCTTTTTATGTGTTTTGTTTTTGCCAATGCCTGCTGATGTTTCTGGGTTCTAGCTTCTTCAGCTCTATGTTGAGAAAATGAAGCAAAAGTAAAATGCGGGGTCGCTTTTCAGGTCCTGAGGCCCCCCTGGCTTGTCAGCTTTCTCTGCATCTCTCAGTCTTTTTATGTGTGTTTTATGTATAATATCCAGGATTCTTAGTTGTATTTAATGAGAGGAAAAAGGAGAACTTCGCCTTCCCACTGAGGACATTCCCTTGCCTATTTAAAACGAGTTTCAGCCAATAAGAACAGAGCTATTTGGACAGGCTTATTTGTTGTTCCTCCAGTTTATAGTCTGGGCTTCTGAGAAGCGCCTTACCATCACTTTGCCTACATAACCTCAGTGCCTTCACACACGCCACCTGTTTTCCCATCTTCCTGATGTGCTCAGCCAGACCTCTCGTCTGAAGCTAGTTTAACGAGGATGTCCCCAGTTTTCTGGCCTGATCCCTCCAGCCAGGAGGCTCCTGGGAGCACCCACAGCCTACTGAGGGCATCTGCCCTGCCTGCAAGACAGGGGCCTTGCCCTCTGTGTCTACATCTCACCTCCCATTCTAGACCTTAACCCAATCACTTTTCATCAGTCCTTCCGTAATGAAAATATTAAAACATACACAAATACACAGTTGTATCAGGAACTCTGCATGCCCGTCAGCCACATCAGTAATTACCAACCAGGGCCCTTTGGCTGGTTTTGTCTACACCTCATCTATGTTTTTCTCACCCCACTGAGTTATTTTGAAGTAAATCCTAGATATTGGCCTTTTATTTGTAAATACTTCAGTATATGTCACTAAAAGAGAATTACCATTTCTACACCTAAAATAATGTATCATAATTCCTTAATATAATCAGCTATTCAGGCAATATTTACATTTAAGTTTCTCAGAATCTGATTTAGATTCTTGTGTCTAGCACAAGTGCTTTGCACGTAATTGATTCTCAGAAAATATATCTTGAAATAATTAATGACTATAAAATAATAATGCTTTTAAAACTATCTGGCAAACTTTCTTGAATAAAGAATTCTAAAGAGAAACTCATTTAACTTTTAGCAACACATTTGCCTGAAATATAGTGAGATTGAAAGTTATTAACAAATGATTTCATGAAAAACTATATATCTAAAATATATATTTTAGATATTTGATATAGATATATAAGATATATGCATGTTTTAGTACATTTTAGTCACCATTTTCTAAGAGCAATGAGTTTGCCTTTTAGTGATTTGTAAGTTTTATTTGTATACAAAGTAATGTGATTATAAAATTTGAGAATCCTCTTTTTCCTCAATTGCAATTTGATGATATTCTTTATTATAGATCATGTATTAATACAGTCTAACAAAGTGTATCTAAAATATTTAAGAAGAGGAAATTCCTAAATTTGTTAACCAGAAATTGTGATACTTGTTCTTTGAGGATTTCCTGTGTTTTCTCCTGCCAACAAAATAGTACTTTTGTGTAGCTAAGAAATTAGATTGAATTTTAACAGTCATATGCACTTTAGTTTTGTCTGCATGAGGAGCTATTCAAGGCGAGAGAGAAGTAGCTAAGAGAGAAGCTGTGGGTGCTGGTTCTGCGGTGTGGCTTTAGTTTACAGCTGGAAGCCAAAAGTCTATCCAGAGTAAAGATAGATGGCAAGTATGTGAGCGCCCTTCTGAGGTCTGTCACCATCTGTCGTGACGTGTTGTGTCCTTAGTCCATCCCACAGCAGATGTTTTTCCAGGGTGCAGATTGTCCCTAGTTCAGCACTCTTCACGGCACTCCATTGCCTGGAATCAAACCCACCCTCCTCAGAGTGGTGAGGTCCCTGTGCACTGGCTCTGAAGTTCCCTTGCTGGGACCTGGTCCCACCCTCATCATCCCTCCATGTGGGAGAATCCACGTGAGAAGTCCTTTGCTGGACTGGAATCCACGCGAGAAGTCCTTTGCTGGACTGGAATGTGCCAAGGAGGAGTATTTTGTACCAGATGGCAGATCTGACTTCTCTAACAAGACCTAGTTCTTATTTTATGATTTTTTTCCTTTAATTTGTAATAATGTTGTAATTATTTCCTTAGGGTAGACTTACTTCACATTACTCATATCATAGGCACACTAAATGCTATTTTCTTACTGTCTTTCAGACAGAAACAGTCTCCGCCAGTCAAGAAACCCTCAAAAGTATTTTGCCATGGATATAGAAGATGAAGAAAACATGAGTAAGATCTAGGCCTATCACGTAGTGTCAGATAGCTAATTTTATGTTAACATTTTGGTGTTTTTGCAAATATATGTCATGAGACCAATGTGGGGAATTGTGTTTTTCCCGTAACGTGTTCTACTGACAGTGGCATGTTTTTAATTTTTGGTGTGTTCTCTGCAACAGGTGTCAGAATTTGCTGTAGACGTTTTCCCTGCAGCGGTATGTCTAGGTTTTTCCTTCCTCGTTATCGTCATGGGGCATCGCTGTGCGCCCTGGAATGGGCTTCTGGGCACATCTCATGAAGCCCCACTGTTTCGTGTGGAGTCCTGTCACGGCACGCCTCTTAGAATAATGCTCTGAGTATTCATGCATGCAAATCGAAGATGAATGTCTGAGATTGATTTAAATACCCAGTCCTTTGCAATAATAGTATGGAAATCCCTGCATTTTGAAGGAAGGAGGTTCACACGTGTCTGTTGCTCTGAAGTTCGCAAAGTTGCTAATGAAAGCTGGGACTGGGGTGGGCCTCCTCCTTCTGTGCTGTTCTCTCTGGGGCGGGTGGGTGGAAAGCCGCTGGGGTACGTCAGTGTTTCCTCTCTGTGTTTTCTTCTGTAAAAAGCTCGTTGAAGGTACTTATCTCTTCTAGTTCATCTTCAGCCCCAGAAAACAGATTTAAATGCTTTCACAGAAGTTGGGAGAGTTTAGTAGAGAAATTACAACAAAGGCATCATTGCTCTAACTAATATAAATATCCATATTTACCTTCTTTCTTGTCTCAAGGAATAACATGCAGCTGTCAATGATGAGTGACATGTCACTGGGAGTGATTACTGAGCATTAGAACTTGGCTCAGCACTTTCCCTTTGACTTCACGCAAAACTGATGATCTGGGGTCTTGGAATCGCTCTTGTGTACCGTATAGAACCCAAACTGTGACCCAGTGAAACATTTCTGCGTGGTATTGCTGCCCCGTGGGTGTGCTATGGATGCTGTGAGGGGGCTGGGCCTCTGCTCTATGGACTGTACGCTAAGTGTTGGCTTTGGTTGAAGTTAGCCGTCTGGGGTGTGAGGGTGAGAACACTTCCTGCAGCGCTACCCGGCAACCACGGGACCAGTGTGCCCACCTCCCTTCTGCTGATGTGTGCGCAGCCCATGGCTGCTGGTGATTGTTTTTTCAGGTTTTTTTCCTCATCCTTCCTGCTCTTGAGATCTTTTAAAAACCCAGCTTTATGTTTTTACTGGGCAATTCTACTCACTGTTTCCAATTTTGCCACAAGCTTTAAGAGAGAGGTTACGTCCATACTCCTCATTTGAGAAAATGTGACCTGTGCTTGGCCCGTGCAGTAGCCCACCAATGGAGCGTGTGCAGGGGTCCCCAGGGCCTCTGTGTCAGGACTGTGGCCTACAGCCTGCAGCTGCAGTCACCTCGCATAGACAGAGGCTTCATGATCGTGTAGGTTCTGGAACTATCCCCAAACTGATCCTGTGATAACTTGACATGATAAACAATCCTCCTGAATAATTTTTCTGTAAAGATAAGCTGATGTTCTAGTGCAACACAAAGCCCTATCATGATCAGTATGTACATTTATGAAATGTAGTAGCATGATACAGAGAGGGAAGGCATCTGTTTAAGAAAAGCTGTGAAAGTGGCATCTTTTTCTAGTTTTAGTGTTTTCCTTTATTATAGTAGCATTTTCAATGACAATGAGAGTAGTATTTTAGTGTGCTCCTGAAGTGAATAAGAGTTTAGAATGTATGTAATCTGTGTTACAGAAGTATGTTCTTCTCAAAATTATTTGTCAATCCAATAGTAATTATTTTTATTTCTGACAGGAAAGTATTTGGTTATTTCAGAGGTTATAAATATTTGGTTAAATGCCTGTCCAAATACATTTATAATGATTTGATTTTTGATATTGATAATTGTTTAGCAACAAAATCAAAATGTAAGCAGCAATCTAGTATGTCATGTTCTTGCTCAGTTTATTAATCTCTGACTTCCATCTTGGCTCTACTTTTTTTTAACCTTTTGTTCCCTTTGAGCACCGAAAGGAGTAACCTATCGAGCTTTTGCTGGAGGATGTTATAAATGAAAATTTAATGTCCATTCCATCAGCTTTGTCAACTGGGAGAAGTGGTGTGTGTGTGAGGATTATTTTGGAGAAATGATGTCTGTAGAGAAAGTTTTAAATTTCTTAGCCTCTGCCACAATGTGGCATCAGTTTTCCCACGGGTTGTGTCTAAACCAGGTTTATGCTCTGCTGTCTTGGCTGAATGATGCCAGCCCTGGAATTAGAGGTCTTTAACCTCAGAGATTGGCAGCCAAGGGCAAGGACTTGGTCCCTTTCAGCCTTCCCATGGATGAAGCTGAAGAACATTTTCACAACTTTTCAGTTTGCTTAACATAATGAGAATCTACCTTTACACATGTGGTAGAAATAGACCCTAAAGCCACCATATGGGGCACTTGTAAATTGGTTTACAATTTTAGCAATATTTTGGTTACTTAATATAGATTTTTGAAATCTGGTGGTAGATGTCTTTAACTTTCATTCACATTACAACCTTGCAGGGCACTGTAGCCCTCACCCCTGGGCTCTGTGTGACAGCTGCCTAGCCATGATGGAAAGGAATTATTTCTTCTTCTATTTTTTAAAAAGCTCAATGAACACTTTTTACTCTAATTTTAAAATAAAAAATTAGGGCCAAGCACGCTGGCTCATGCCTGTAATCCCAACACTTTGGGAGGCCAAGGCGGGTGGATCACCTGAGGTTAGGAGTTCAAGACCAGCCTGGCCAACATGATGAAACCCCATCTCTACTAAAAATACAAAAATCAGCCGGGCATGGCGGTGCACACTTGTAGTCCCAGCTACTCAGGAGGCTGAGGCAGGAGAATCACTTGAACCTGGGAGGTGGAGGTTGCAGTGAGCTGAGATCACGCCACTGCACTCCAGCCTCGCCAATAGACTGAGAGTCTGTCTCAAAAATAAACAAACAAATAAATAAATAAAATTTTAAAATTATGTTTATTTTGCCATGTAATTTTAGAATTCTAAAATGATCTGTATTAATTTGAAATCTAAAATACCTTTAAAAGTTAGGATAAACAAATTTTTCTGGAAATTCATCAAATAATTGTTTTAAAAAAGACAAAATCACCAGAAAGTGTATTTATGAAGTTAGGAAGTTGTAGCCTGCCTACAGCTTCAGTTTTGTGTCTTGTTCTTACACACTTTCTATCATGGAGTGGTATTAAGGATTCAGACTTAATCAGCCCCCATATATAATGTTCTCATTTTAAAATAGATACTAGAAATAAAACCATACCCTCCAAACACAACAACTAAAAGCCATAATACTTTACACAATTACATAAGCAGCTTTTAAAGATTGGTTCATAAACTAAATCAAATAATTGCATTTATTGATTGAATATTTTAAATCTGAAAACTAATTATCTGTGGATGCAAGTTTTAAAATAGTTTTCTGAGAGACACTGCAATTTAAATCCCATAGATAGCATGAGGGTAAACAATAGTGAAAGGAAAATGCTAAAGTAAATATACATTTATCCATATATTGATATTAAATTGTCATTTCATTATAAAGACCTTATTAATATGTAAGGTCTTTCTGGATTAATGTATCCCACATTTTGATAAGGTTGAAAAAGTCCAGATACTTCAGAATATTCTCAGAAAAAAAAATTACTTAAAGATTTTAAAGCAAAAGCAGTTGGTGACACTGAATAGAAATGGTATTAGTCACTGAGCAAAGTGTCAAATTACTTGTTTAGTTGAGGCTGATAGTTCTTTAACTAAATGTCTAACTCTTCATGTATACATCAAGGAATAAAATTTATAAGCACACATCACTTAACCAGTTACAAAGAGAGCTAAAGGAATCTATAAATTTTGCATTTACAAGATCCTGCAACGAAGGCATTGTAAGTTACTCTTTCTGGGCACCACAGGTTCCAGCAGCACTGATGTGAAGGAAAACCGCAATCTGGACAACGTGTCCCCCAAGGATGGCAGCACACCTGGGCCTGGCGAGGGCTCTCAGCTCTCCAATGGGGGTGGTGGTGGCCCCGGCAGAAAGCGGTCCCTGGAGGAGGGCAGCAATGGCCACTCCAAGTACCGCCTGAAGAAAAGGAGGAAAACACCAGGGCCCGTCCTACCCAAGAACGCCCTGATGCAGCTGAATGAGATCAAGCCTGGTTTGCAGTACACGCTCCTGTCCCAGACTGGGCCCGTGCATGCGCCTTTGTTTGTCATGTCTGTGGAGGTGAATGGCCAGGTTTTTGAGGGCTCTGGTCCCACAAAGAAAAAGGCCAAACTCCATGCTGCTGAGAAGGCCTTGAGATCTTTCGTTCAGTTTCCTAATGCCTCTGAGGCCCACCTGGCCATGGGGAGGACCCTCTCTGTCAACACGGACTTCACATCTGACCAGGCTGACTTCCCTGACACGCTCTTCAATGGTTTTGAAACTCCTGACAAGGCGGAGCCTCCCTTTTACGTGGGTTCCAACGGGGATGACTCCTTCAGTTCCAGCGGGGACCTCAGCTTGTCGGCCTCCCCAGTGCCTGCCAGCCTAGCCCAGCCTCCTCTCCCTGTCTTACCACCATTCCCACCCCCGAGTGGGAAGAATCCCGTGATGATCTTGAACGAACTGCGCCCAGGACTCAAGTATGACTTCCTCTCTGAGAGTGGGGAGAGTCATGCCAAGAGCTTCGTCATGTCTGTGGTCGTGGATGGTCAGTTCTTTGAAGGCTCGGGGAGAAACAAGAAGCTTGCCAAGGCCCGGGCTGCACAGTCTGCCCTGGCCACCATTTTTAACTTGCACTTGGATCAGACGCCATCTCGCCAGCCTATTCCCAGTGAGGGTCTTCAGCTGCATTTACCGCAGGTGAGGAACGGTGCTGCTGCTTTAAAACACAGGGTCATTGCTCTTGGTAATGCTTCTAGACAACATTTTAGTTTCAGGATTACTATTGACTTTCCCCCTTGACATCACTCTGTCCCCATCAGGAGGAGTTACTGGTAAGTCTGGCTGCTGGGGCAGCCTTTCCTTGATTTCCATGGCCATGTGGCCACTGAGAAGCCGTCTGCATCCTAGTGCATGCTGGGTCTGTCGCAGTGCAAGGCAGGGACACCTGAGGCCCCGTCCACCAGGGCAGTGTTTACAACACTATCCATAACTCCCTTCCCATTAGGCAACCCACCCCGCCCCAACCGATGACCCTCATCCCACAGCAAGCCTTTAGTAGGAGAGAGGGAAGAAGAGCCCAGTCTTTGAAACCTTGCCCCCAGTTCAGCACCATTTTCCTTCAAAGGTCTCATCCAGGAATCTCACATTCAAGATAAGTAACATCAACCCGTCAGCAGCTGAAAACCCAAGTCTGAATCAGGATGGCAGCCTCTGGGCTCCCACATGACTGGCTGGTGGCTGTTCGCTGTCCCTCAGCCAAGGAGCCACTCGAAGCAGAGAATGAGGCAGCACAGCAGTGAGCACCTATCAGAGGGCAGGGAGAGAGGGGCCTCCAACAACTGTTCTAGGGCCTGCCAGTTGCCTGGGAGTCTCTACTTTGAATTTCCTACATAGGCTTTATGAGGACTTCCCCGCTTGCCCAGGCTGGAGGTGGGCAGCCATCTTCCATTTGACCTTCCCCTCCCTCCCCCAGCCTAGTGAAATCAGGATGAAGGAAGGGGAAGTTCCAGGGTGGGCTCAGATTGGCTTACATGAAAGAGAAAAAGTAAAGGAGAAAATCGCCTTTAGTTCTCATCTCTAAATCCTAAAACTCTGATTATGTGTTGCTTCTTTTCTTGGAAATCCAAAATTCTTCTGGTCTATTGCAAAAATTATTCTTTTGACCCTCTATTCATTTATTCCTTTGTATCAGAGTCGTCTTCACTTCGAAGATAGCATGTATACTGCCCTTGACCAGAAGACTTGAAGGTGACTTGTATTCCCCTGGAAGAATCCAAGTGTCTTATAGTTTCCTTTTTGCTGTTGTCTACAATTAGAATAACCTCTGTGCAGTTGTAGTCTGAGATGACCAGGAGTTCTGTTTTAAAGGAAGGAAATGTATTTTATTTTGCCTAAAGGAACCAAATACGACATCAGTATAAAACAATATATTCAAGGTATTTCATTGATTTTTTTAACAAACCAAATACTTGCTTCCCTTATTAACTTCTCATCAACATTGTTCATAAGGATTATTAGTCCATTTGTACTTTAACAAATCAGTGGTGCTAGATCCCATGTGATTTTTTATTTTTCAGAGTTACTCTTTGCTAAAATATTAAAGCCTAAGTTCAAAATATTGTCTGATGTGACTTGTCTTCCCTTAATATTGACAGAGTGACATATAAAACCATTGAAATGACATCAAATGCCGTGGATCCCAGATGTCTGAGCCTTTAGTATGTAGGCTGGGAGCACCTTAGGCGGACGCAAATAGAAGCCCCAGTATAGACGTCAGCCCTGCCTCCCTGGCTTGGCGGTGTGCCTTCAGTGACTTCTGTGTGGAGCAGGACCAGAGCCCCTGGCATGGGAAGGCTGGAGGGGCATCTGTTGGTCTCCAGCCTGGGGAGGGGTGGAGGTGGGCAGGGCCATCTCAGCCCCCTGATGCCATGTTCCTCTGGGCTCTGTAGGTACTGAACACCAGGCTCTAGGCCTCATGTCCAGAACCACTAGGGCATGAGGGGATGGAGCTCCACTTCTAGTCTCTGCCAGAGGACCCTGCCACCTTGTGTCTTCAGAGCCCCCAGGGTAGCCCAGGAATGTGACATGTGTTCCTTGTAGGACCCAGGTGGCCCTCTCAGAACCCATCCTTTGGGCTTTGTTGCTGGGTTCTATTGTCTTCTGACAGGAAATTTCAAAATGTGCATTCTAGGGTGGGTAGAAAACCCTCACTCTTTTTCTAGAGTAATCCTTGAAGGACGTAGGTCAGACATCCCTGCGTGTCATTGCAGGTAAATGGTGCTGCCTGGGACTGTGTGGCATGGGTTTAACTCTTAAGAGCATGTTTCTTTTGTTCTTATATCTGTCCTCCAAATTAAGAGGGAAGTCCTTCATTAACCATGCAGGGTGAGACCAGTCATCCCCTCAAGGGGAGGGGCTGAGCCCTGGCCATGCGCCTCGGATGCTCACCAGCATCAGCCCCAGCACCAGACCTTCCTCTCAAGGCTCTCGGAGCTCACTCTGAAGTTAGATTTCTTCGCCTCTCTTTGAAAATTTGGAGATTTGCCTATTCTTATATGAAATGGAAACTTTTATTTCCTCTGGCTTATCCCTAATCTTCTTACGACTTTTTCTCTCTCTCAGTTCGAGTGAATCACCCTTTCCCTCTGGCGCCCTGGCCAATTCGAATGTGTTACCCCTTCCCTCTGGCACCCTGGCCTCGTCCTGTGTTTCTGTCACAGACTCAGTTCCCTGCATCCGCTCACCCCTGCATTGCGGATGCCGCTGCCTGCGGGTGCATGGATCCCTGCCACCAAAGCCATTCTCCACATGACTTGTCTTGAACACTGTCCTATGGGGCTCACTGATATTTGCTGGTGCAATGATAAGAGGAAAACATCCTGACAACTATCTTTTCTATTCATTTCGGAAATATTTTATTAAGGACCAACCTGGGGATGCTGGGTTTTCCTAGTGGTTATTTGATTTTCCAGACAAGTGTGAAATTGGTGGGACAAGAGTTGAAACTGGCTCTTAATACCGACTTCCCAGCAGACATCATTTCCCAAAATGCCATGGGCTCATTATATCCCAGATAAATCATAAACCATAAGACCACGTCCAAAATGCAACAAATATATCTGTTCTCAGAAGCACCTTAAAACAGGTGTCTGTCTTGACCTGAACATATACCTGTTCAGGTGTTCCGGACATCTAAGCGCTTTCCCTCCCTGTGCTGTCCTCTGGTACATGATTCTGTCGTGCCATCTGGGCGAGTGAGCGCAGACAGAGCACGTTTGTGTGGAGAGGCTGGAGTGACTGAGAACCTCTCGGTGGCGCCTTTGAGGGAGGTGCTGTGCGCAGCCTGTGGCTTCTTTCCCTGGACCACATCTCCAAGCTGCTCCTTTCTCTTGCCTGTGATTTTGCACATCACCCTGGGCTCTGCTCCCGGCTGTGTGTGACCTGGAGCTGACTGAGCCACACCGTGTGTGCACGTGAAAGAGGGCAAAGGGGGTGGAAGGGCCATACTAGGTGGGTGTAGGTGTGGGCAGGTGGCCCTAGGCAGGCAGTTTTCCTCTGTTTGCCTCGGTTTCCTCCTGAGGGCTGGGCTGGCCTGCGGTGAGGATTGGAGGGATGCTCGTGTGTGGTGCCCACACTCCACACTGGCCCCATGCGGGTGGCGAAGGACTCAGCCAGAGCCTGGCAGGATCCTGGGGTGTCTATTTCCAAGGAATGTTCTGGAAGAAACATACACACATACTTGTTTGTCAGATTTACCTGTGTGGTTTTCCAGATGAGAAGCAGCCTGTATCACTCCATAAGGGAGAGTGCATATAGCATTCAGAGAGTGAGCCCTGCTCCCAGCTGCACTTGGCCCCTAACCTGCATCTGTGCTTCCCACACAGGTTTTAGCTGACGCTGTCTCACGCCTGGTCCTGGGTAAGTTCGGTGACCTGACCGACAACTTCTCCTCCCCTCACGCTCGCAGAAAAGTGCTGGCTGGAGTCGTCATGACAACAGGTAACCATCTTGGTGTTGTGTGTAACCCTGCCTGTTTTCATGTCTGACAAGTGTGAAATGTTCTCAGTTGACAGAAACCACTGTGTCATACCAGCGGGAGATGGTTGCTTCCTTTCTTCTTCAAAATGTCTGCCATATGCAAGTTTAGGAACTGCACTTACAAGCTTTTTCCCCCAAATGTTCATCTTTTTAACCTAAGTTTGTTGTATTTGAAGAAAGCATACTATTTGATTCCTGTCATCTTCGTCCTGTGAATGGCCTCAATCTGCTCTGGAAGATGGCAGGGGGCTTACTAATTCTGGTTTTATTTGAAAGTAGGGCCTATCTGTTGTATCAGTTAATGTTAACGATGCCAGACAAGTTTCTGTGTGACTTCTTTTGAGGAGGGAGAAAGCTCTAGCAAGAGTAGAAAATCTGTGGGGGAAAAAAAATGGTAGAATGGTAGAAGAAACCCTGTTAAATTAGTCTAGAAGTTTCCAGTAGCAAAAGGAACCCCCGAATCCTCTTCCCACATCCCGGGAGTAAGAACACGCGGCAGTATGTCTCTGTGGGTAGCTCAAAGGAAGCCACATCCTTGACCAGGGCCTGGCTCCCCAGGGTGGAGCAAGACTCAGGGAGAGGACCCCCGTCATGTGGGGCCACCTCTGTGCCCAGCATCTGCTCAGCCCAGCCTAGACAGCCAGATGCAGGAAGCAGGCCCTAGAGGTAAGGGAGGAAGCTGGGGACGTTTTCTCTGTCTACATCTATCAGCCCAGGAGAAACACCCCAGTTCTTGGTATGTGCCTTTCTTGTCCTTTCCCCCTGAGGGGTCACCTCTATCAGACTCTGCAGCCCTCTTCACTGACCCACCTCTTGCTGCCCTAGGAAACCTGGCTGTTCTGCTCATGACTTGTTTCCTTGCTGTGCCGTGTCTGGGGAGGAGGAAGTACTCAAACAGCAGCTTCTTTCTAATGTTTTGTACCTGTATTTTCTCCCCCTTTACCTCTCTCCTTACTGCTATCTTTTACATTAATCAAAGGTGAACACCACAACTACTGAATAGAGTAGTTCCCTAGGTAAGACTCCCTGCCTCTTCCAGCAGCCTGGGTGAGTGAGCTGGTCGTGTTCTTTCATCGTTTTTGTTGTTGTTGTTGTTGTTGTTGTTTTTTAACCACCTTAGAAGAGGCTGATCACCTTCTGAGAACATTTTACGTCTTAGTGTGTATTTCACCGAGACCACTTGCTCAGAGCCATAGATGCTGGAGCACTTGGCACCCCAGACAGCTGGTTCAGGGGCTCCTGCTGGTTGAGTGGCCTTGGGCAGGTTAGGAGGTCTCTGTGCCTCAGTTCCCTCATCTATACAGTGGAGATGTTAAGTAGCATGAGCCTCAGAGGACATCGTGGGAATGCAGTGAGGACAATTTACCTAAAAGACCTGGTGCATACCTGCCACATGGTGTGCACACTGTTGGTTCAGCTGTAGTGAATGCGAGTCTCCCAGCAGGTAACTTCCAGGGTTCCGGCATCACACCTCTGGTCAGCGGTTTATCTCACAAAGTTGAGACAGAGTGATATGTTTATGGGAGATCACCACTGCTTGTGATTTCACTCCCAGTATGGTTACATGGTGACAGTTTACTAATGAAAACATCGCAAGTTAATTCTGTTTTCCTTCTTATTCCTCTGGGTGCTGTTGACCCCTCCTTCCTATCCTCTTTAGTACTTGGATATTTGATGTCAAGATTAATTACCAGACCAGTGAGTCTACCTTTCCATAGTGTTGCCCAGCTGTGTTCTAGTTGTGGGCATTCAAGAAAAGATGCTATTGCATACCAGAGGAAATTACTTCCTTGAGTTCAGTGTCTATGCACTAAGCAGTGAGGATGGCTGGCTTTCCAGAAATGTCACAAAGTGAGTCCTCAATAGGAAGTTGTTTGCAGTATATACATTTGCCCACTTAAAAAAATAGGTGATAAGAATATGCATGAAGATGAGCTTGAAAAGTCTGTTGGCCACTGAAAAGTTAAGTCACTGAGAATAAGGGTCAGACTTTAGGAGCACAGTTAGGCAAACATTACTGTGAATTACAGAAAATAGTATCTCTCTTTTTTTTTTTTTCAGGCACAGATGTTAAAGATGCCAAGGTGATAAGTGTTTCTACAGGAACAAAATGTATTAATGGTGAATACATGAGTGATCGCGGCCTTGCATTAAATGACTGCCATGCAGAAATAATATCTCGGAGATCCTTGCTCAGATTTCTTTATACACAACTTGAGCTTTACTTAAAGTAAGTTTAGTAAACAAATAAGGACAGGAAGCTATTAAAATATTCTTCTATTAGAAAACTATTGCAAAACCTTTCATTGTTTCTGTAATCATGGAAAATCTCTCAAAATAATAACTTTAGTAACAATAAGGCTGGATCCCATTCTCCCACAATGCTCAACAAACATATGCACACATACATACAATAACATGACATGGTCATAAATTTCAAGTCTGTGTTTAAGACCATGTGATTTTGTTGTATGCAGTATAAATAGAAGTTCCCAAAATGCCAGGTAAAGATGGTAAGTTTTATTCTAGTCACTATTTCTAGAAAGAGCTAGTCTTGTGTCCAAACTCCTTTTCTTTACAATGCCATTTTTTGTATGTGCTCTTTCTGTTCTGAAGTCATAAACTGGAAGAAGGAAAAGTTACTCACATTCTGATGACATATCCATTATTGAGTGGACAAGAACTGTATTAATTACCCTAAACATGTAAAATAAATATTCCAGTTCAAACTTATCTTTCCCCTGTTGAAAATACTAGCCTCTGAAAATTATTTTAAACTATGATAGACTAAAATTTAACTATATATAGCTTTAAATGTTACTTTTGCAACTTTTTTCCTTTCAGTAACAAAGATGATCAAAAAAGATCCATCTTTCAGAAATCAGAGCGAGGAGGGTTTAGGCTGAAGGATAATGTCCAGTTTCATCTGTACATCAGCACCTCTCCCTGTGGAGATGCCAGAATCTTCTCACCACATGAACCAATCCTGGAAGGTATGAGACGAGATTCTTCAATAAGCCAGTTTCTCAAGAAAATGTATCTGTGTGAAGTAACAGATAAAAGAACTAACCTATTTTAAATCCCTTTTCCTTTTTTCTCTTTTTAATTTTAGACTTGGATGTGGATCTGATAAGAGTCTCTATAAAAGCATGGACTTTTTTTCTTTCCAATTAATAACTTAATTAGAAAACTTTAATGAATGAAAAATGCTGATTGTAATTAACCAAGTAATTAGAATGGAGCGAGAGTATTGGATTAAAATTGTATCTGTATTTAGATTTGGGTAATAAATATCTCTATATCAGAGGTATATGTGATCCTCCATATTTCTGAGGAATTCTAATTTGCTAAATGTGTAATTAAAGTATTTATTTGCCTGATATTTCAGCAGCAGATAGACACTAATGAAAAGTGAAACCGCTATTGTGATCATATTTTTTTCCATCCTTCTTTATATTTGAGGTTAGCACTTTTGTTTTTTAGTGTTTCATATCCACATCCCTTCTCCCAAGCTCTTAGGCATTGTTTATTCCAAATGGAACGTTTTATTACATTACTTTCCTTGATTATAAAAGCAACAGGCATACTCACTGTGGAATATTGCTAAATATTTTTAAAATATAAGAAGGAACGTTAAAATCACCCATATTCCTGTAACCCAGAAATACTCACTATGGGTGTTTTACCATACTTTCCATGGGTTTATTTCTGCATCTGTCTAGATTTATGTTGGAAATTTTAAAAATATAGAGGAAAAAAACATAGCAAACACCCAAGTATCCATCACCCAGAATTAGCAAATGTTAGTATTTTGTCCTATAGAAATAAATCATTTCAGTTAAAGTGAAAACCCCATTTCCCCAACTCCCTTGGAGACCACTTTTGTGAATTTTGTTTGTGTTATGTCCTTCCTACTCAATTTCATGTAATTGTTTGTTTTTTTTTTTGAGACAGGGTCTCGCTCTGTCACCCAGGCTGGAGTGCAGTGGTGCAATCATGGCTCACTGCAGCCTCGACCTCCTGGGCTCTTAAGCGATCCTTCCACCTCAACCTTCCAAGGAGCTGGGATCACAGGCATGTACCACTATACCTGGCTAATTTTTGTATTTTTTGTAGAGATGGGGTTTCACCGTGTTGCCCAGGCTGGTCTTAAACTCCTGGGCTCAAGCGATCCACCTGCCTCAGCCTCCCAAAGTGCTGAGATTACAGGTGTGAGCCATCATACTCAGCGTCTTAGTTTCACATACTTATTTGGTATGTGTATTTTGTATGTATGGCATAAACGTGCATTTATATGCACAAACTATATTTTAAATTTATAAGCTATTGTTAGATGTGCTTTTCAGTAAATCAAATAGATGGTTTACTACCTGTGGAGTTTTAACTCTTTTTTCTCTCTTAGAACCAGCAGATAGACACCCAAATCGTAAAGCAAGAGGACAGCTACGGACCAAAATAGAGTCTGGTGAGGGGACGATTCCAGTGCGCTCCAATGCGAGCATCCAAACGTGGGACGGGGTGCTGCAAGGAGAGCGGCTGCTCACCATGTCCTGCAGTGACAAGATTGCACGGTAAGGGGCAAGGGCTCCCTGTGGCCACCTCCCTGCACACAACAGGCTGTCTGTGCAGAGAAGCAGCCCGCCATACACTATCCACAAAGCACATGCCAGGCCAGTTAAGGACCTCAGTACGCAGAGCAGTGCCTGGCAGTGTTTCTGGTCTCAAGCAGGGTTCTTCAATAAGGCACAGAAAACCCAAATTATAAAGAAAAGTGAATAAATTTGACTAAGCTAAAATTTCAAGACTTATTTACTATAACCCACATATTTGGAAAAGAAAAGCCACATATTGGGAAGAGATTTCTGATGTCTCATGTGACCAACAAAGGATTTGACTTGGTTATAAGCTGATTCCTGCACCTGCAAAGCACAAAGCTGTGCATTTGGAGGATCCTTGCTGGGGTGTGGGGATGTCACACACATAAATGTAGAAGTCGGGGCTCATGGACCTGAACCCTTAAGATCCAAGCCTTTTATTATATAGTAACTAGACTTTACCTCAAGGAAGAAACAAGCACAAGCTGATAGAACCTAGGACAAGGGATATTCTTAGAAGAGACGGCATGGGGGGCCAAGAAATAGCAAATGGCCAGAAAAGTTGCCCAGAAAGAGCCCTGGTGGGCCAGTTGGCTGCAGCTGTGTCCCTGCTCTGGGAGAGTGGAGAGTGGGGAGCAGCCACCTTGGAGGGCTAGGTGGATGGGGCTGGGTGAGGCTGACCTGTTTCCCTTATGGAGGGCCCAGGGCCACGGTAGGCTGGGGGTGGGGTGGGAGCCATGGCACTGCCACTGGAGGTCACCAGGGTGTCCGTCCCACTGGCAGGCAGTTTGGCGGTGAACGCAGCCCCAGAGAGTTGTCCGCAGGACCATGGGGTGAGAGGCTCCCATGGGGTTGGCCACCCCTCGGTGATTATGTTGGCACGGGAGCCATGGGAAGGAACGAGAGTCTTGGTTCAGATGACCTCGGCCTGTGTCCTCAGCTGCACAGAGCTGTGGGAACAAACAAGATCATCCAAAGGAGGACCAGCAGCCTGTCTGTTCAGAGTCGGCTACGGCAAGGGGGCCGGACCACTGTGATGGGCAGACTCAAAGGCAGGCACAGGAAGGGGGATGGCTTTATTGTAGGGAAAAAGGGAGGCTTTGGGTATGTTCTGATAGAGGTAGAGGAAGCCAAGATGGGCTCTGCAGAAGGTGGCCTCCCGTGCAGCTGTTTGAGGAACCCAGGGGCATCTCTGGCTGGTCCTGGGTTGGAAGCAGGAAGGGGTGGGTGTGGGGCAACCACTAGGAAGCTGTAGTCCTTCCCTCAAAGCCTGGCTGCGGAGGCTGTGGTTTGGGTCAGAGTAGTTCTCCTGCCCTGTGTGGTCTGGCCGACGCCTGTCTGCAGCTCAGCCTCTCAGGTCAGGCCCTTTGCTGGATCAGGGGACAGATCAGATGATAGCACTCTGGACTCTTTTCCTAAAGAAATGGCACAAGAGGCCGGGCGCGGTGGCTCAAGCCTGTAATCCCAGCACTTTGGGAGGCCGAGACGGGCGGATCACGAGGTCAGGAGATCAAGACCATCCTGGCTAACACGGTGAAACCCCGTCTCTACTAAAAATGCAGAGAACTAGCCGGGCGAGGTGGTGGGCGCCTGTGGTCCCAGCTGCTCCGGAGGCTGAGGCAGGAGAATGGCGTGAACCCGGGAGGCGGAGCTTGCAGTGAGCTGAGATCGTGCCACTGCACTCCAGCTCGGGCGACAGAGCAAGACTCCATCTCAAAAAAAAAAAAGAAATGGCACAAGGAAAATGAAAGATGAGTAAGGCCAGGCACAGATGCCTAGACCCGGGCGCAGTGAGCCTGAGGCCATGCTATGAGAGTGGGGACACCTGTAGGTTCCTCGGGTGTCAGCCAGACACTTCACGGCACGCTGTGAGTGGACACCTCCCGTGGGGTCCGCAGGACAGGTGGCTGTGGACGTGTAGTGGGTATCTCTAGGAGATGTCCTGCCCGCAGTCTTTGCAGAGCTTTACTTGTTTTACTTGCATGGACGCTGACTGTGCCTGACACCCTCTCACTGGCGCTAGGCGATTTCATCCTGATGACGTGTGTCCCAGCTGTCCTTTGTGAGGTGCATTGGTGGGAGCTGGTGCCACACCATTTCCCACCCAGGGCCTCTGCAGAGCTGTAGACACACTCCTGGAATTCTCTTACAAAGCATGTGTTCAGAATTAAGGACTCCTAACAAATGTAGGTTTCTGCAGGATCACTGCTTTCAAGTTTGTCCCGAAGACTGAATTCAGCTTAAACATGCTCTAAGTGCATAGAGGCTTCTAATCTAGAGAAGAAATAGGCTTGTGTTTCTTAGAGGCATTGAATCACTTCATGCTTTTTCTGTAAGTTCGGGAAACCTGCATTTTCATTTCCGTTTTGGAAGGTGGAAAGAACGTGTCATAGGAATTGGAGGATATGTCCATTCGACACATTTATTGATCTTGTGTGTGTGCCAGGTACATATTGTGAGTGCTGGGATAGGTCAGTAAAGAAAGCCGACAGAAACCTCTTCCTGTGCTGAGGTAGGATGAGGCGGATAGCCCGACATGGACCTGTAAATTACATGGAGGTCAGAATGGGGGTGGAAGCCTTGGGTGGCAGGGAAGGGAGGCCTCAGGCAGCAGGTAAGCAAAAGGCTTGAGTGGCTGGGAAGGGAGGCCTCCCTCAGAAGGGCTTTTGTACAGGGACCTAAAGTGGGGGCAGATATGGCCGCCTCTGGGATCGGTGTTCCAGCTGATGGACCTATGGACAGAAGCTTTGGGCAAGCAGCAAGGAGGTCCCTGAGGGTGGCCAGAAGCTTGGGGACAGGTACAGGGTGAGAGGTGACAGGGCTGGGGGATCTGGCTGGAAGGACTGCCGGCATTTTCTTGGGAGCCAGTAGACTGTTTTGTGCCAAGGAATGGCCTGCGCTGGCCCACGTGTTCACAGGGGTCAAGAGGAGAGGGCTTGGGGCAGGCGTCAGGTTCCCCTTAGGAGAGGGTGCCGTGACACAGACAGGGTGGCGTGACTTGACCCAGCCTAGCAGTAGCAGTGGCCGAAAGTCAGGTCCTAGATCTCTTCTAAAAGTGGATCCCAGGAGATCTGCTGACGACTGTTATGACAGGGATGAGCAGGGCGAGGGTGACCCCAGAGTGGGGACTGAGCAGCTGGAGTTCGGCGCTGGAGCAGATCCAGAATGAGGCTTAGACAGGTGAGGTTGGCGGCTGTTTGTCCTGTGCTGCCTCACCCACTTGTCAGCTCTGCCCCGCTAGGCTCTTGAGGGGGCGTGCAGTGGCCCTGAGACTTCAGGCCTCCAAATACAACTGTGGGCATTGTCAGGCAGAGACTGTGCCGTGGAGTGAGTGAGGACGGGGGGATATATGAAGGCTGGTTCCAGCCTGGGCATCAGCCTCCTCCAATCTCAAGTCCTGCCACATCCACAGATCTAAGCCCGAATGTTTCTCATCTGTCCAGGCCTCCCTGTCTGCACACTGCCCAGTCGACCCTCATTTCCGACCTGTACTGCTGAGCATCTTCCCCCGCAGCAGCGTGTGCCACACTGCCAACACCACTTCGTGAAATGCACATTCGCCAGCCCCTCCCCCGAGACACTTCTATGAAATTAGATTGAGCCACTGCCTTTCCAGAAGTCCTCCAGAGGCCTCTTTCTGCCATCTGAATACCGCCCCATCCCTCATCAGGCTCCTAGCTGCTCAGGGGCCCCTGCCCTGCCCCTCTGTCCTGGCTGCCCTTACTGCTGTCCTGCGTCCCCTGCCCCCTAGGTTGGGACATGCCTTCCTCCCTCGGCCTCACAGCGCCCTCCTTTGGGGCTGAGCTTCAGGGTCACCCCAGGAGCATTCCTTGAAGTCAATACACCCCTTTTTCTTTTTCACAGAACCCTGCCCTTTCTCCCAAATTGATTTTACCTCAATTTACGGTTCTTTGTCTTTTCATTGCATTATTGTTTAGCTCCTAGGCTGTGTCTCCCCCCAGTACCTCACACCATGTGTATATAGCGCCCAGCAAAGGATGCTCTGGACACAGCAACTCCCAGGCTGAGCAGAGCATGCTGTTTGCGGGGCTCAGAAAGAGAGAACAGGCATATTGTGAAGGCATGTGTGTGCTGGAGCTGATAACGAATACCTAAGTTGCTATTGGCATGCATAGTTGGTGTCATGCATGTCAGCCGCACACATGCAGCTGCTGTAAACCCCACACCCTCTCTCCCTGTGCATTCAGTGCCATTGTCACTTGCAGAGAACAGGAAATAAGCAGTTGAATGTTTTGAAGGGCTCCTTGAAGAGCTATCATTTTTATAAGAGGTATAGTGGTCCCCACTTCTCCGCAGATGTGTCTCAAGACCCCCAGTAGACTCCTGAAACTGTAGACAGGACTGAACCCTGTATGTGCTAGTATTTTTCCTGTAAGTACATTCCTATGTAAAGTTTAACTTTTAATTAGACACAGTAAGAGATTAACAACAGTCACTAATAATAAAATAAGAGCGACTTGAGCGCAAGCACTGTGATGCTGCGACCATCTATCTGGTCACCAAGGCAACTGCTAACGGGCCAGCGGCATCTGCAGCGTGGATGGTTCACACCCCGGGCTGGACGGCGCACGATTTCATCACACTCCTCAGAACAGCATCCAATTTAAAGTCTGGAAGTGTTTATTTCTGGAATTTTTCATTTAGTATCTTCAGATCATGCTTAACAGTGGGTAACTGAAACCTCTGAAAGTGAAACCTCAGATAAGGGGACCTGCTATAATGAAATAAATATGTAATTTCCTTTCTGATATTTCCCACAGCTTTCTCACAAGAAACACACATGGCTCATTGATTATGGGAAGCGTAATGGTAAAGAAAATCGCAGCATAAAATAACTTTTAAGTAGATTTTTGTCTTTGTGATCATAAGCTGCTAAATCAGTCTATTACTTTTGTTGCGCTCCTTCGTCAGTTGGTTGGGATCCTGCAGAATTGTCAGTGCATCCCTGTAACCGCTCAGGCTTGGGCTGGCCCGCGTCGGCACTGAGTCCGAGCTCCCTGAAGACTGCTTTCTTCTCCCTCCAGCTGGAACGTGGTGGGCATCCAGGGATCTCTGCTCAGCATTTTCGTGGAGCCCATTTATTTCTCGAGCATCATCCTGGGCAGCCTCTACCATGGGGACCACCTTTCCAGGGCCATGTACCAGCGGATCTCCAACATAGAGGACCTGCCACCTCTCTACACCCTCAACAAGCCTTTGCTCAGTGGCAAGTATCTCTGGAGTGTGCTGCTTTAATCTCTGTCTTGATTTTGTAATGTTTTCATCCTCACGAATGAAAAAACACCACCTGAGCTGCGCTGTGGCTATCAGAAGAACATGAGAGTCCTTCTAAAGGGACCCAAGGTGATGTTTCTGGGTCTCTCCGGGCCTTGTCTCTAGGGCCTTTCAAGTGAGTCCCTCTGCGAGATTAATCTCCTTTACCGATCACAAACCTAGCCGTTCATAGAGGAATTGATGGGCTCACACCTGTCATCCCAACACTTTGGGAGGCCAAGGCTAGTGGATTGCTTGAGCCCAGAATTTCAAGACCAGCCTGGGAAACATGGCAAAAGCCTATCTCTACAAAAATACAAAAAAATCAGCCAGATGAGGTGGGGCACGCCTATGGTCCCAGCTACTTGGGAGGCTGGGGTGGGAGGATCACCTGAGCCCAGGAGGTCAAGGTTGCAGTGAGCCAAGATTGTACCACTGCACTCCAGCCTGGGCAACAGAGTGAGATCCTGTCTTAGAAAAAAAAAAGAAAGAAAGAAATGAAAAATGAAAAGAATGAAATTATGACTGGACTGGGCAGCTGTCTCTTTTCCTCTCAGTCAGGCAGTGTGTTCATTCCTGTCTCAGCAGTAGAGACTTACAGACACTGAAAATTATGTCAGCATTGGCTTTCCCAGACTAACCCTGAGCCAGGTCTCCTGGACGTTTACGCTGTCTTGGAGCCACCAGGGTGTCCACAGTGATGAGCTGCCTAGAGCCTGCCCTGGGCTCCCTGGAGAGGCCCTGCTGGCTCCGAGAGGTGGTGACAGGAGTAACCAGGGGCGCCAATGGCAGGCAGAGGTTGTCTCCCTGGTGTCTGCACTACCCTCGATGCCCTTCATTGCTGGTTTTCTTTTTTCTTTTTTTAGAATTTCAGTGGCTAACAGTAAAGTGAACAGGAACTTTTGAATTCAAAGGTCCTAACTTCTAAGCTCACCTTTATTTAAAAGGACACAGTTAAGGTATTTTTATCTTTTTAAATGTATAATTTTACTACTTTTTTAAAAGCTCAAAACTAAAACCATAATCCTAACCTGAAACACATTTATTTTGCGGGGTGTGTGTGTGTGTGTGACGTTTATTTTGGGGGGTGTGTGCGTGTGTGTGTGCTGCCTTGTTTTCTAGTGCTTGGCTACTAGCACGCCTTTTATTTGAGAAAAAGCAGTGTGGAATTTTATTTGAAAGCATGCCTGTCAGAGCACATGAAGGAGGCAGGGATGGGGAAAAACAGTTGTCTTGAATTAAATTTACAGCTCCCTAACTTAACCATTGTGTTTTAAGAAAAACGAAATAGACAGATCAAACCTGATGGTAGGTAAGTTGAAATTGTAGCACCAATCAATGTCTTTTGAAGTATTTTGTTGTGTGTTGGTGTGTGAATTTCTCATGATTCCAGAAATTTCCCTCTTGGTTCTCTATCTTCTGTAGTTGAGGGAAGAGTGCTTTAATTTTAGCTGTCCCTCATCTTTTATATGCATAGATACTTAAAACATTGCATGTGGAATATGGGAGCCATAGGTGATACTCAAAAATAGTTGTTAATTAGGGCCTCGTTGAATAGTGCTGTCTAAGCAATATCTCATCCATAACTAAAATCTGCAAAGGCAGAATCATTTTGCTAAAGAAATTTTCTAAGATATTGAAAGTGGAGCTCATTTATAAAAGCCAGTGTATTTTTATCATATTTCACTTATGTGAAAAGCATTTATATCTGTTAAAAGACCTTGAAAAATAGTGTCTGCAAGATAGAGACTTCGGAGTTACTGATGCTACTGTTTATCCTTTCCTCCTCAATATCTTCTCTAATTTTTTTTTTTTTTTTTTTTTTTTTTTTT
>NW_016809139.1:895699-913596 GCF_001698545.2 Rhinopithecus bieti | reverse complement strand
TTTTTGAGACAGAGTCTTGCTCTATTGCCCAGGCTAGAGTGCAGTGGCACGATCTTGGCTCACTGCAACCTCTGCTTCCCAGGTTCAAGCAGTTCTCCTGCCTCAGCCTCCCAAGTAGCTGGGATTACAGGCACGTGCCACCACGCCCAGCTAATTTTTGTATTTTTAGTAGAGACAGGTTTCACCATGTTGACCAGGCTGGTCTTGAATTCCTGACCTCAGGTGATCTGCCCACCTCAGGGTCCCAAAGTGTTAGGATTACAGGGTGAGCCACCGTGCCTGGCCTCCATCATCTCTAATCTTAATAGCCTAAAGCACATAACCAGACCTCTCCCCTGGTCCCTGCTGCAGGGGGCTGTGCCGGCTGATTCAGCAGCAGCAGAGAGAGCCTGGGTCGGAGCCGTGAGGCTGCCCCTGCGTCAGCTCTGTCTCCTTGGCAGCTTCTGTGTCTTGGGTTCTTCATACGCCCAGCGGCAGGGTGCCCCTTGCAATCCTTCTGGACAAATGTGCCACTGTCCTATGAAAATAAAAGGACACCACACAAGCTGCAGGAGGCAGAACGTTACTCAAATGCTGAGCCAATGAACAATGTCACTCTCGCACCAACGTCTATTTCAAAACGCAAACTAGTTGAAATCTCTTATTTCTGGTAAACGCTTTATTTTGGAAATGGGTTTTTGTTGTTGTTTCCCTGAAGAGAGTTCAGATGAGCAAAGCAAGTAGCTTTGAGAAGACACCTTTAGACCAGGACTCCTGTGAATCAGCAGGACCGCGTAGCAGGAAATTAGGTGAGCCGGGGGATGGAGCAGGATGGGAGGGCAGATGCTGCTGCTTCAGAATTGAAGTCGAAAGCAAGTAATGCCGTGGGTGTTACTGGAGACAAAAGGAACCAAATGAGAAAAATCTGGAGAGGCAAATGGTGATGTCGTAATAGATTTGGGAGGTCACACTCTTTAAAATGGGTCCCAAAGCAAAGCCCTCAAAACTTTATTAAAAGGAAAGTCTTACATTTAACAAGTGACCTGGAAAGAGGAGCTACCAGGACATTGGCCCCCTTGCTGTGCATCTGCACTGTGCATCACAGCTCATGTTGTGTTGGTTATACTTTGTCACCTCACATTTTATTATAAGGGTCATTCCCGTGTTAAAAAGAGAGTGAGGTATGATGGTGCCTAGTGAATTGTAGCGTCTTTAGGGAGGAGCAAAAATGGATATAAATGAATACAAAGAAAAGATTACCTGAAACCAGGAGCAAATCAAAGTAAAAATGTAGGGATAGGGTGTTTCTTTCTCTTAAAAAAATAATGCTGTCGGGATTGAAGTGAGAAGAATTTAATTTTCATTTCAGCCTGAACACTAGTTTTACTTTCAGAAAGGTTCTTGGTGCCACGCTGTGAAACTTTTGCCTTTGTGGGTATGCACACTTGGTACCCTTGCGCACTGTGGAAATGGAAGTCTCTTGAGCTTTCTTCCGTTTTCTTTCGAATGAGTTTCACATCCAGCACTTGCAAGCTGGACAGTTCCAGCTTCTAATTTATGTCCATTGATCCCCTGAGTGTGAGCTCCTCAGCTGGCCCAGTTTTTTGTCCAAGGCTCACTAAGAGAACCTAAGAAGAAGGAGCAGGGTGCCCAAATGCCCCATGTGATGGCTCTGGGGATCTTGTTGACAGCCTGCTCTGGGGTCATCCGACAAGGCTCCCTATCCTACCGGTTTTCGTGTTGAACGTTGGCACAAAACGTTAAACAAGGCTGCTTGATGGGGGTAGGGTCCTCGTGAACAGCTTGCATTTCAGTATCTCTGGGAGGACAGCACAGGTACCCGAGGGGGCTGGCAGCAGGCCCAGGTGTGTGGCGGGAAGGAGGCAGGTGCCTGCGGAGCTGCTGTCCATCCAAGACCATTCAGCATCATGGGCAGGAAGAGCAAGGCAAGCTGGTTTAATGAGGCCCTGGCTGAAGTGAGAGAGAAGGAACATCACTGTGAGAGTGTGTGAGAGCATGTGTGTGCATAAGTGCATGTGTGTGCATGTATGTGCTTGTGAATGCGTGAGTGTGTATGTGTGCGTGTGTGTGTGAGTGGGTGTGAGTGTGTGTGGGGGTGTGTGTGAGTGTGTGTGTGTTTGCATATTCTCCAGGTAAGAGTGGTCATCGGGGTTGTGGGAAAGAGGTATCGGTAATGTCAGTTTCCTCCTTGCCCTGGTTTCTAGGAGGAGTGAACGTGCCATGAGTCACTGTAAAAGAGAACGACCACCAAGCTTGGCTCCAAGTACAGAATCATTCTTTTCAGCTGACAATTTTTCTCTCCATTTTACTTTCTGTTTTCCTCCCCTTTACTTTTGCTGGACTGATTAAATTGTCTTTCCCCTTTCTTCCCACTGGTGATTTGGAAGTTCTAAACCTTATTTCTATTCTGACCAGTGGTTACCCCAATTTTTTAAAATAAATATCTTTAAATCACTTTGAAAAAATGTTGGCATCAAGAATTAATATTTGTAAAGATCCAAACTTGGGAAGAGGTGAAATATTGGGCTCATTTTTATTCCACACTCTTCCCATCCTCGCCTTCCTAGATTCTGATGACATCATCTTGAGTTTTGGAAAGTCATTTACTACTGTGCTTTTTCTTTAAAAGCCTTTCTTAATGGGTCGCACAGCCACATGGCCAACAGTTGTTCAGATGAAAATGTAAGGGCTCCTGGTTTCTCTCCTAACCAGTTTTCTGTAGCCGTTGCCCCTGCCCTTAACTCCACATCCAGATTTATTTTTCACTTTGCTGGAATACATCCTTAATTGGGGTGACAGGGTGATTTCTTGGTTGGCTGTTTTGTTTGATTTTGGAGAAAAGGCCTGTGTGCTGCCCTAGATCTTGACTTTATCTGGCCCTCGTCTGTGCGCCAGGTGGACTGGGGACTGTGGATGTCTGGGCTTGGTGCTTCTCCCAAGGACACGTCAAGACCTCCATGGTCACCCTTTGTCACAGAGCCAGTGTGAGTTTCTTTCCTTTCTAGAAGGTACCCCCTTGTTTTCTCTCTGTTAGCATTAAACTTATCTATTTTCCTTAAAATTCAGAAATTTCAACAGATTAAGCCTAGGTGTGTGGCTAGTTTGTTGGGGTTTCTTTCCTACTTACTACCCTGAACCCTCTGATCTCGATTGTTGACTCTTCACTTCCGAGAAATGTCCTTCCATTGTGTCACTTCTGCTAGAAGCATCTTCTCTGCCCTCTCTGTTGTCCCTGAAAGTGCTGCTGAGCAGAAGTCATAGTCCTGCAACCGGTGTCTCTTCTCTCATCTGATGTGCTTTTTTGACTACACTGCATTCTAAGAGAATGCCTGACTTCTCTGTCACCATCTCAAGAGTGAACTGTTTTCCCTGCAGAGCAGGCTCCCCAGGAGCTCATGCCTGGCCCACTTCCCTGCACCACGGCTGCCACATGGCTCCCTCTCTTGCTCTAGTTCTCCTTTCTGGGAGAGTGACTCCATTTGGGGCTCCTCATCTCTGTTGGGTTTTCAGTGGCTGCATTTGGGGTTCCTCATGTCCGTTGGGTGTTCAGTTCTCCTTTTGCATACTGCGAGAACAACTTTCTAGTGATTGGAACTGTCTAGAAAAGAGTTTCCTAAAAGTAATTAAGCTCCCCTGACTGAAAGTGTTCAGGTTGGAATTGGATGGAGATTGTTGTTATGGACATGGTGACGGGATCTGGCTGAAAGGATTAACCCACATGACCTCCAAGTGTCTTCTAAACTCGAGATTCTACGGAGTGCAGTTTGCTTGTTTTTAAATTCTCTGTGTGGATGACTGTAATGGTACAGTACAGTTAACCTATTGTATCAATCACACCTTTGAAGGTTTTTAAAAATAATGATTGTTATACTTCACTGACTGCCATCCTTCGGCCATTTCCCAGGCGTGCATGTGCTCAAGTCGGGAGCCAGATTCTTGCATACGTCCCTGAGTCCACGCCGCAGCCCTGTGGGCCGGGCCCGCCGTCACCCTTCACAGTGGAAGCAGCTGCAGCTGGCAAACACCACAGGACTTGCAGCTCACAGCTGTGTTCCACCGTCCATAGGACAAGTACTGCTTGAACCCACATCCGATCTTTCACCACCCCAAGGCTTGCCTCCTATGGAGGACAGAGAGGGCATGAGAATGCCTTGGGGCTCCCCCAGGAGCTGCTTCAGGAAAAGGAGGAGCTGGCAGGATCTCTATGAGCCTCTCAGCCCCACTCCACCTGCTGCTCACCTTCATCCACATCCAGTTAGCATCTCCTGCCCATGCAACTCTCTGGACATGAGCCCACCTCACTCAGGACCACAGCTCTGGGGCTCCTTCCACTGCGGGTGTTTTAAAACCCTGTGGTCTCCTTTGAGAAAGGAGTGTTATTTGGCCAGAGGTCCTCTGTGTAAAGCCCTTGGCACCTGGCTGGGGTTAGTGGACAACCAAGACAAGGCATGTCCGAGCTGGCAGAGGAAGCCTGAGAGCAGCGCTGGGGAATGGGCTGGAAGGGCCAGAAGAACCCAGCCATCTTGCTCTGTATGGATTCTCATGGATTGTGTTCATTTCTCTGTCAGCTCAAAGGACTGCCCTTCTTAAGACAATCACAGTGAAAGGCTCAAAGGTGCTCTGCTCTCAGCTTAAATGGCAGGTTGGTTTTGGACCTAGAGGGGCTCAGAGGCTCCCCGCTGTGTTGCGTGGCCTGTATCATCCTCACTGGGGGGAGGTGCTGTGCAGAGTTTTCCTTACACTTTAACTCATGCCCAGGTCTTGACTATTTCTTATTTGCAGAATAGAGGCCGCTTTCAGTCAAGATTGTAAGTACACATTTTCCTTGACCCACTAATAAATGTCTAATAGTTTCTATAACATGAACCCATAATAACCCTAAAATATCTATTGTTAATCATTATGTATATCATTCATCTTTGATTACCCTACCATGTGAGGAACCTATTGGAAAATACCTTTAGGGTAGAAATAAGAAAAAACATCAATGCTAGCTCTTCTGAGTTTTTTAATTATAGCAGTTATTAGACCAATTCACAGTTTCTCTGTATTTTTGCTTTAAAAGCTCTGATTCAGCACACTTAATTTACAACAACAGAGGGATTCTCATTACCAGCCAAGTTGTTCTTGCTTTTATTGGTTTCTGCACCACGGCCTGGGATTAACTCATTACCCTAGTTCCCTCTTTGCAGCCCGGAAAGATAAGCATCTCACTGGTATCAGCCCTCACACTGCATTGGCCTCAGGGACTCGTAGAAGGATACGCTTATGACCATTTAGGGGCTTTCTGCCCCAGAAAAAGCATATGGTTAGTATTGGAAGCGTGGGCTATTTTCTTTTGCCTTATTTCCTCCATTTTGTTTCAAGGTGGGACTTGATTTAACTTAAAATATAAAAAATGTTTTGTACTATTAGGATCTTACACTTTTGTTAATTAATCATTTAGTGAAAATATTGTCATTCTAAGGTTTAAGTATCATTCAACAGTAATCCTTTATTTTGATGAGAAGTAATGGAATTGCCAAGGAAGATAATATAAGCATTATCCATTTGTTTATGGAAGATTCAATTCCATTATGGTCAGAGATTCCCCAACAGTTTAACTGGATACCTACTCTTCTAGCCATTCCCCCGCAAAAGAAATCCTTCCTGATTCTGTCTGATTGAAGCGTGTGGCCTTGAACATGCTCCTGGGGCTGCTGCCTCTACAGACAGCACAGGGCCCTGCAGGAGCTCAGAACATGCAGGCAGATGCTGGAAGTAGGGCGGGTGTGCTGGTAACAGCCACCGAAGACCTCAGTTCCACTGGCACAACTGTGCCACAGGAGAAACCTGAGCGTGTGCTAAAAACCACCCCAGCAGCAATCAGTAAATGCAGGAACAGTGACCTCAGGAAGACATGAGGCTTCTACCAGTGCCTGTGGTGAGGCCAGCCCAGCCCTGTGTGTGGTTAGGGCATACCTGACTGACCACCCCGACAAGCAGGGAAGGACGGTGCTGGAACTCAGAGTTCTTGGGATGAGGACATGGTCTTGGCTGATTGTTTTCCTTCAGACCTTCTGCAGAATTGAATGCACATCAAAGAAACAAGCAGAAGAAACCATGCCAGCTGCTTGTATTAAATACAAATATTTTACTTACAAACTTGGATTATCAAACTTATGAGGAAAATAAACAACACAAAAGAGAAAGATCTATATTAGAACATAGAACAACTGAGAGAAAGCAGAACCAATTTAGAAAACAGAAGAGAAATAAGTAATGATAAACCTTATTTGTATGTTATTTAGTAAGTGCTGAAATCTAATATTAATTTGAAGGTCTAGAAAATATTCCATTTTTTTCAGTGTGCATTGGGCGTGGTTCTAGGTGTTGGGATTTTGCAGTAAACAGGACAAACAAAACCTCTTCCTTATGGAGCTTTTGCTTTGATGAGGGTAGGGGGACGGTGAGGTCAAATGAATCTCAGGTAACTTGGAACAGAAAGGCAGAATTATGAGAAAAACCTTCAGAGATGTGGAAAGTTATTCAGAAGGCCCAATGTTTGTTTAATAGTGTTTCAAAAATAGGAAGTAGGGAGGAGGAAATAGCAGAAGAAAATTCCTCAGTACAGAGGAAAACACAAGTATTGGAATTAAGTGGACACACTGAATCCTGAGTGGGATTAACGAGAAAAGTCCATGCCCAGTATATCCCGTTGGAGTTTGAGAACACCAAGGACAAAGAGAAGATCCTAAAAGCTTCTAAGTTAGCTGCGATACGTTAGAGATTTATATAACCCTTACCAGGACACCGGAAGTAGAACAGAGTGATGAGATGACTTTCTGGTTCTAAAGAGAAAATATTTTTATTGTGGAATTGCCTACCCAATCAAGCATTGGGACAAAGTGGTAATTTTTAGATAGTCAAGGAAGAGAAAACTTGAATTTAAGAAAGAATACCTTATAAATCCAAAGTACAATTGAAAAGGATAATTCAGCAGCAAGCCTGAAAAGTAACTTCCAAATTAAAAGGGAGACTCATATTAAACAACACTAAAATAATGTTTTAGAAGAAGATGAATTTATTTTAATGAATAGCCTAACTGAGAAGCTGAATGCTCTGAATGGTAGGGTGAAAGCAAGCACTTCTTTCGTGGACAAAAAAAGAAGTAAAGGAGAGTGGAAACTCCAGGGAACATAAAAAAGCTATTCGGGAAAGGAATGGCTCAGACATGAAGCAAACAAAACTAAGGCATGATTTTGAACGATTCTTGAGAGACAGAACAAAGAGACTCCAGTATAAGTTTGTGCTTGGAGGGGTGTACTGAGGAGCACAGGCTTGGTGGTGGTGTCCTGTTTCTCCTGCAAAGTCTGTCACTTTTAAAATGTGAAAATAGAAAAGCAAAAATTTTTCTAATTATTAGATCAGACGAGAAACCAGAACTTAAACTACTGACTGCTTAGAATACACATATCAAAAATGGTGAATTGGAGCCCCACTTACCTTTAGGAGATCATGGCCTTGAATGAATAGAAAAATATAAGTGAATTAAGCCTTTCTTTTCCAAAATTGGGAGGAAAAGCAACAACAAAGCTAAAGAGGAAATAAAGGAAGAAGGAAGGAAATAGAAGTGAGAAAGAGAGAGGGGAGGAGGAAGGAAATGAATAATACAGGAAAGAGGAAAAAAGATTAAAATTAGTAAAACTGGCCAGGCATGGTGGCTCACACCTGTAATCCCAGCACTTTGGGGGGCTGAGGGAGGCAGATAACCCGAGGTCAGAATTTCGAGACCAGCCTGGCCAATATGGTGAAACCCCATCTCTACTAAAAATACAAAAAAATTAGCTGGGCATGGTGGTGGGTGCCTGTAATCCCAGCTACTCAGGAGACTGAGGCAGGAGAATTGCTTGAACCCAGGAGACGGAGGTTGCAGTGAGCCAAGATCATGCCACTGCACTTCAGCCTGAGTGACAGAGCAAGATTCCATCTTAAAAAAAAAAAAAATAGTAAAACTAAGAGGCATTGACTTCAAAGAACAATCAAACAGATCTACCACTGCCAGGGCTATCTAATTAATATCAGATAAAACAAAAGTAACCAAGTGGAAATTGAGGGCTACCCGCAGATGGGGAGGAGGGTACAGTCCCACTCCTTATTGCAGTTTCCCTCTCCAGGAGGTCAACCAAGGCTGGAAAATAGTTAGTACTTACAGCACATTCACATGACTTTTACTACAGTATATTCTTATAATTGTTCTATTTTATTATTAGTTATTGTTATCAATCTCTTATTCCTATTTATAAATTAAACTGTATCATAGGTATGTATGTAGAGAAAGAAAACATAGTTATATAGAATTTGGTCCTATCTGTGGTTTCAGGCATTCAGTGGGGGTCCTGGAATGTATCAAGATTTCAAAAGAATTCTTTGTTCATCTCTGATACTTATAAATTTGAAACTGTCAACAACAACAAAGAAAGAATAAGAAAATGTAAATTATCGAAGTTAACCCAAAAAGAAATACAATATATACCAAAGGAAATTTCCAGGGAAGACATTGTAAAGGTTGTCCACAAATTACCTTCCAGCAAATTCCCAGATGGTTTAATCTATCAAAGAACATGTAATTCTACCTCTGTATAAACTTTCCAGGCCGTGAAAAAGAGCAATTGACCTAATCCAAATACCAAAACTGGACAAAATGCAAATAAAAACCACAGAATTACCTATGACTATAGATGCAAGACTCCTAAATGAAATACTATAAAATCAAATTTAGCAATATGCCCAGGAACCTAAGTATAGTTTCATTTTATACCTGTTAGTATAGTTTATCCATGAGAAGGTTATCAGAAAGGATCCATAACATCTCAGTGCTTTACAGAAGTCAGCATGTGTTCATTAATATGTATGCTCACCATGCATATGTGTGTATACACTGAAGGAGTATGCATTAAAATGGCAAAGCTCATCTAGGAAGGAAGGATTGTTTTGGGAGGGTTTAAGATTCTTTAGAGTCTTTAAGAATTACTCAGCCAGGCATGGTGGCTCATGCCTATAATTCTAGTGCTCTTCTGAGGCTGAGATGGGAGGATCACTTGAGGCCAGGAGACCATCCTGGGCAACATAGCAAGACCCCATCTGTAAAAAAAAAAAAAAAAAAACTAGCTGGGTGTGGTGGCATGAGCCTGTAGAGGTGGGAGGATTGCTTGAGCCCAGGAGTTCAAGATTGTAGTAAGCTATGATTGTGCCACAGCTTACCAGCCTGGATGACAGAGCAAGACCCTTTTCTTAAAAAAAAAAAAAAGTGGAAAGACTCATGAAGGATTTTTTGTTGCTTTTTTTTTTTTTTTTTTAAGACAGTGGCCAGGGTCCTACCCAAAACCTACCCAATCAGAATCTCAGAGGTGGGATTCAGTGTGCTTATTGTTTAAAGCTTCATATCTGATTCTACTGAACATACCTGCTTAAGAACCACAAAATTACAGTGGCTGTCTCTGGGTTTTATAGCGTTAATTTTCTTTTCTAAGGTTTGTGTAAATTTTTGGAACCGTCTGCAGTGAGCAAATGTTATTTTTTTAATGAGGACAATTTTTTTTTGTTTGTTTGTTTTTAGGACAATTTTTTTTACTTTCAAATTATCTTTCATGTCTTTTCACAACTTTGTTGAGGTATAATTGGCATATGATAAACTGCATATTTAAAGTATACAATTTGATACATTTTGGCCTATGTTTAGGTCTGTGCAATCATCACCACAATAAAGATAATGAATATACTTACCACTTCAAAATTGTCTTAGCACTCCTTCGTAATCCCTCCCTCTCCCCCATCCCCTCCCCATCCCCAAGATGTACCATCTGTCTATACAGATGAGTTTGCATTCTCTGGGATTTTACATAAACGGCATCATAAGGTTTGCACCATTTGTGTCCAGCTTCTTTCACTCAGCTTAATCATTCTGAGATTGATCTATGTTGTTGGGTTTGTCCATAGTTCATTCCTTTTCATTGCTAAGTAGCATTGCACTGTGTGAATAAACCACAATTTGTTTATCCCTTGAAATATTGATGGACATTTAGGTTGTCTCCAGTCTTTTAATATTACAAAGCTGCTGAGAACATTTCTGTGTAAATCTTTGGGCGCTTACTTCCATTTCTCTTTAGTAGATACCTAGGAGTAGAATGGCTGAATCATAAGATAGGTGTATGTGGAACTTTTTAGAAAACTATTAACCTGTTTTCCAAAATGGTTGTACTATTTTTACATTACCACCACTAGTGTACACGAGTTGTAATTCTGTCACTGATATGCCAGAATGTAGTACGAGCGGTCGTTTTAGACATATTATCAGGTGTTTAGTGATACTCCCTCATGGTTTTAATTTGCATTGCTCTGATGACTAATGAAGTTGAATGCCTTTTCACATGCTGATTTGCCATCCCTGTGCCTTCCTCAATAAACTGTTCAAAACTTTGCACATTTTTACTGAGTTGTTTAACATCTTATTACTGAGTTTTGAGAGTTATTTCTATTTTCTAGCTACAGATCCTTTGTCAGATACATGATTTGAAAAAATATTTTCTCCCAGTCAGTGGCTTGTCTTTTAATTTTCTTCATAGTGTCTTACACAAACCACATAATTTTAATTTTGACAAAATCTAATTTATAAAAAATTTCTTTGATGGATCATGCTTTTGATATTATATCTAAGAAATATTTTCTTAAGTCAGTGCTACAAAGTATCTTCTTATATTGTATTCTTAGAAATTTTACAGTTGCAGTTTTTACATTTAAGACTATGTTTCACCTGAGTTCATGTTTGTGTAGGGTATGAAGTATAAACTGAAGTTCTTTTTTTTGGCATGTAAGATACCCAGTTGATTTAGCACCATTTAGCGAAAAGTTCCTCGTTTCTTCATGGTATTGCCTTTGCGCCCTTGTCAAAAATCGGCTGGCACGTGTATATACATGTGGGTCTATTTCTGGACTCTGTTGTTTGCCTTTAATCTATTTGTCTAAAGGCCAGTGTTACATTGTCATGATTACTATAGTTTTATTATAAGTTTTGAGGTCAGGTAGAGTTAGTCTTCCAACTTGGTAGTTTTTCAAAGTTGTTTTGGCTGCTTAGGTCCTTTTTGTATTTCCGTAAAAATTTTATAATCCACTCATCAGTTTTACATCCTTATTGCACTGGGTAGGACCTCCAGTACAATGTTGAGTAGAAGTAATGAGAACAGACATCATTCTCTTACATGTCATCTTCAGGGAACACATTCAGTCTTTCACCATTAGGTATGATGTTGGCTGTAGGGTTTTTTATTGTTGTTTTTTGTTTTAGAGACAAGGTCTCAGTCTTTCACCCAGGCTGGATTGCAGTAACATGATCATAGCTCATTGTAACCTGAAACCCCTGGGCTCAAGTGATCCTCCTGTCTCAGCCTCCTGAGTAGCTGGGACTACAGGTGCATGCCACCATGCCTGGTTCATTTTAAATTTTTTATAGAGACAGTGTCTTCCTATGTTGCCCAGATTGGTCTTGAACTCCTGGCCTCAAGCAACCTGCCTGCCTTGGCCTCCCAGAGGGCTGGGACTATAGGAATGACGCACCATATCTGGCTGCTGTAGGTTTTTTACAGATGCCTTTATCAGCTTAAGGACATTTTTTTTTTCTATTTATAGCTTACTAAGCATTTTTAATCAAGAATGTATGTTGGATTTTGTCAGATTTTTTTTTCTGCTCTTAGATGACTATTTTCATTGCAGTGACCTGGGCCTATAGTCCCAGCTACTTGGGAACTAAGGCAGGAGAATCACTTGAGCCCAGGAGTTTGAGGCCATCCTGGGCAATGTAGTGAGACTCCATCTGAAACAACAACAAAAAACGAGATGAGCATTTAGTTCATTTTTCAGTTTGCTAATGGTGACATTTAAAAAAAATTAAACCAACCTTGCATCCTGGGATAACCATTATATGGTTATTATGTGCTATTCTTTTTATATATTGTTGGATTCAGTTTGCTAAAATTTCATTTAGAATTTTTGTATTTATATTTGTAGGGATATTGGTCTGTCATTTTAGTTTAATGTCTTTGTTAGGTATAAAATGAGTTGGGGTACATTTTTTTCTCTTCAGTTTTCTGGAAGAGTTCGTTTGGATTTGGTATTATTTCCTTAAATATATAGTAAAATTCACCAGTGAAGCCATTGGGCCTGAAGTTTGCTTTGTGAGAAAATATCTAACTACAATTTATTTTTCTATAATAGATTTAGGGCTATTCATGTTATCTGTTTTTATCTTTTTTCTTGAGTAAGCTTCAGTAATTTGTGTTTCAGGGAATTTGTCCATTTCATCTAATTTGTCTAATATATTGGCATTAAAGTATTCAGAATATTCCTTTTAATATTTGTGATATCTCTAATGATATCATCTTATCCCTTATATTGATGATTTGTATCTTCTCTTGTTTTTTTCAGATCAGTCTAGCTAGAAATTTATCAATTCTGTTTATCATCTCTCAGTGCCAACTTTTAGGTTCAGTGATTTTTTTCTTTTGTTTTATATTTCAATAATTTTTACTCTGATTTTAATTATTTCTTTTTTTTTCTGCTTACATGGTGTTTCAATTGCCCATCTTTTTATAGTTTTTTAAGGGGCTAGCTGAAGTCATTGTTTTAAGACCCTTTTACTGCTTTTGTAGCATTTAAAATTATGATATGTTTTCATTTTCACTTATATTAAAATACTTTGTCCCTTGGGTTATTTAGAAGTCTGCTATTTAGTTTCAAAATACTAGGGATTTTACAGAGATCTTTCTGTTGTTGGTTTTTTAGTTTCATTTAATGACTTCAGTACTTCAAAATTTGTTTAGACTTGGTTTTACGGACCAGAATATGATCTATCTTTGTAAGTATTCCACGAAACTTGAAAGAATGTGAATCTGCCACTTTGAGGTAGAGTGATCTATAAATGTTAATTAGGCTAAGTTGTTTGTTTATATTATTTATTTTCTTTTATATTCTTACCAATGTTCAACTTGGTCTATCAGTTATTGAGGGGCAGGATTGAAAATCTCTTAGTTATAATTATACATTGTTTATTTCTTCCCCTTTTCTAGAGTTTTTACTTCCTGTATTTTGTAGCTCTGTGGTGAGATGCATGAAAGTTTAGGATTGTTGGTTTCTCTTAATAAACTGACCTCCTTTACTATTATACGATGACCCTTTTTATTTCTGGTAACAGTATTTGTTCTGAAATTCGCTTTGAGATTAATATAACCGCTTCAACTTTCTTTTGATCAGTGTTAGCACAGTGTATCTTCTATCCCTTTAAAGTACTTTATATTAAAATGTTTCTTATAGGCATATAATTATATATATTTATATATTTGGATCTTGCTTCTCTCTCCCACCATGGACAATCTCTGCCTTTTCACTGAGGTACTTAAAGCATTTACATTTATTGTGATTATTTATATTATTAGGTTTAAATTTCATCTTGCTACTGATTTTCTGTGTGTTTCCTATGTTCTTTGTTCACTTTTTCCTCGTTTTCTTACTGCTTTTGCCTTAATTGGGTATGTTTGATGATTCCATTTTGACTCCTTCTTGACTTTTGAGCTGTGACTTTTGTTAATTTGGTGGTTGTTTTAGGGTTTATAGTATGCATTCTTAACTGACCACAGTCTACCTTGAAGTGATATTATACTACTTCACAGAGTAAAAGAACCTTACAACAGGATACTTCCGTTTTTCCATTCCCAACCTTTGTGGTATTGTTTTCAGGCACTTTTGCATATGTTTAAAAAAATCCACATTACATTATTATTATTTTCATCTTAATAATTATCTTTTAAAGGAATTTAAATAACAAGAAAAAAACGCCTTGTATATTTATCCACATAGCTATCATTTCCAGGGCTCTTCATTCCTTTGTATAGATCTGGATTTCCATTTTAGTATCATTTTTTCTTCTGGCTGGAGGACTTCCTTTTACATTCCTCGTAGCACAAGTCTTCTGATGATGAATTACTTCAGCTTTGGTATGTCTGGGAAAGTATTTTGCTTTCATTTTGAAGTATATTTTGCTGTACAAATATATTTCTGCTGGAATGGCAGGGTCCTTTTTCTCCTCTAAGTACTTTAAAGACATTGCTTCCCTAACTTCTTGTTTGCATTGTTTCCAGTAAGAAATGTGTTGTTATCTTTATTCCTCTGTGTGTGTTTTTCTCTGAGTTTGCTTAAGATTTTCTCTTAATACTGGTGTTGAACAATTTGTTCTGTTGTGCTTTGGTATAGTTTTATTCATGTTTCTTGTGCTTGGGATTCATTTAAATTCTTTAATCCATGGGTTTGTTGGTTTCATGAAATTTGGAAGTTTTTATTCATCTTTCTTCAGATATATTTTCTGTTCCCCCTTCTCCCTCCTCACCTTCATGAAATCTAATTACGCATATTTCACCCTACCTAAACCTGTCCCATATCACTGATTTTCTCTTCTTTTTTTCTCTCTTTTCTCTCTTTAGAAGTTTGGCTTAGGCTTTTTTATATCTTTATGTCTGTATCTTCTGTATATGAATGTCAGGCACTTTTTCCTCTGATTCTCTCAGGAGGCTGTTTACCAGCCTTGAGTAACATGCATACTCTGATCAGAGATCCACAAGATACTCAAGGACACCCTCTGCGTATTTCCAGGGCTCACTCTCTCTCTGCTTGTCTCTTCCTTCTGGTACTCTGTCTTATGAAATCTGGCTGACTTGGTTTCCCTTGACTCTCAATTCAGGGGATCTGCTACACTCTGCCAGTTCCTTACTCTGAACAGTAAACCGTTCTGGCAGTAAACTGTCATCTGGATTTTAATGTCTCTCCAAGGGAGGGATAAATGGTCATTGAAAGCAAGTGAGCATGGTGATGGGGTGGAGGTGGCCTCCACAGGGCATGAAGTGAGTTGTACTGAGTCATCTGAGAGTGCAGTGTGCTGCTTCTGGCCAGTGGGCTTGACAGTTTGGTGTCTGGGTTCAGAATATGAGTCCGCCCATGTTCTAAGCATGTTCTAAAGATTCATATCCTAAACTAGTTTTGATTTTGGTGGCCTATGACATCCATGTGATATGAATTATCAAGCTCAATATACAAATGGAGATACATGTATTCAATTCCCAGTTATACAAGTATCTTTTTAAAACCTTTCAACCCTGCAAAATTAGCCTGTGATTAGTTAAGATGAGACAGTTTAAACACAGCAAGAAAACAAGTACAAGCGTACTTCAAAAAGTTCATAAAGTTAAAAGATAAATATTTTTAAAAAGATATAAACTTTATTTCTCAACATAAGCTCTATCAAATTCGAGACATTTTTGTAAGCGCTGGTCCTAACCATTTAGATTGTCCCTAAAGAACTGAATGGTGGCTGGGCACGGTGGCTCATGCCTGTAATCCCAACACTTTGGGACGCCGAGGTGGGAGGATCATGAGGTCAGGAGCATCCTGGCCAACATGGTGAAACCCCATCTCTTTTTGTTGTGTATCTAAAAATACAAAAACTAGCTGGGTGCGGTGGCGTGTGCCTATAGTCCCAGCTACTCGGGAGATAGAGGCAGGAGAATCTCTTGAACCCAGGAGGCGAGTGAGCTGAGATTGCATCACTGCACTCCAGCCTGGTGACAAGAGTGACACTCAAAAAGAAAAAAAGAACTGAATGTCTTGAGGATTTAACCATGTGAATGCAGACTTTCTTACATCATTAACTGAAGAAAAAATCCTTAAGGGATACCCTAAAGGGTGCCCTACATTCCTTAATTCCTTGATTCCTGAAATTAAGGAAGTTTTGAGTTTAGGAAACAAAAAGAAGTCAGAAGGAGCCAAATGAGGTGGATTTGCAACCACCACAAGGTGGGTGGCTCGTGACTTCCTGCCGAAACCCCCACACAGTCGCCCTCGCTTGATGAGAGGAATGGACAGGCGCTTTGTCATGATGAAGGTCTCTGGCGAAGCCTCCCCAGGGGTTTTTCTGCTAAAGCTTTGGCTCACTTTCTCGAAACACTGTCATCATAAGCAGATGTCGTTGTCCTTTGGCCTCCATGTGAACCCAACAAGCAAAACGCCTTGAGCGTCCCAAAAATGCTGCCATGGCCTGTGCTTTGGCCAGTCAGCCTGTGCTTTGACTGGGCCCTTCCACCTCTTGGTAGCCTTTTTTGTGGGGGGATTATGCATTTTCTTCAGGATTGTCTTTGTAAAAGCTATTTTTATCTCCTGTTTGATGTTTGTTCTTGCTTCAATTTTAGCAGAAGTCACGTAACTCTGATGGGAGCTCTTTTCAAACAGATGTCTTCATCTTCTTAGTGCCTCAAACTAGATCCTATTCAGACATGTTTCAGCAAGTTAGTACAAGTTTGTTTTGGTGCCAATTTTGAAATCCATGAAGTTTTTTCATAATACGCATTTTCTGTGAACTTTTTCAAGACTCTTGTGAACCATTTCAAGACACTTGTTAAGAATTAGGGTTTCCTATTGCATCATGGATGTCACACATGTAAAGCCACGTGACCTGAACATGCCTGGCCTCTCAGTGGCAGGGGAGCATGTGCAGGCATGAGTGCCAGAGGTGGGTGACACAGGAGCAGCCCCCACCTGCACGACCTCGTAGGACCCAGCATTAGTCTCAGAAGTGGCTCCATCCATCCACTCTCAGGCAGCACCAGAGTGAGAAAAGACACACTTGTCAGGAAGTCTCATGATTCCAGGTTTCTGTCAACCTTCTGCCCACCTGTCCTGTCAGACAAGTGCATACCCGTGGGTCAGTTCGGCTTTCTCAGCACTGCTCCTGTTCTGGTGGCAGTGGCAGAGTGTGAGGCCACTGCCACGGCAGATGCGCACTCAAGTCTGCGTATGTTCCTCAGCAGGCAGAATTCCTCCACCACGCACTTCTGTGGCCATGTCTGAGCACAGTGTGTCGCCCCCGGCTGCTCCCTCCCTGGGGGTGAATGCGGGCTTCACACCGCCTTCCTGTGCCTTCCGTTTCAGGCATCAGCAATGCAGAAGCACGGCAGCCAGGGAAGGCCCCCAACTTCAGCGTCAACTGGACGGTAGGCGACTCCGCTATTGAGGTCATCAACGCCACGACAGGGAAGGATGAGCTGGGCCGCGCGTCCCGCCTGTGTAAGCACGCGTTGTACTGTCGCTGGATGCGTGTGCACGGCAAGGTACTGAGGCGCCCTCACCGTGATGCGCCGGCTCCACCTCCCCAATAGCTTGTATGTCCTCACACCTACTGTTCCCTAAATTGTTTCACCATGTCATCACGCACAGCTTCCTAAATCTATCATTTGGAAACCTTTTGTTCCTTCAGATTGTTTTAGCTTAGAAGTGTGGCCATGTCCCTGAAACCTTAATGCCATCTCAAAGGCAGCTCTTTCCCTCCCTGCTGCAGAGTAACACCCACTGCCAGGCCACTGTGTGTGGTGGAAACATCTCTTACTCTCAGATATTGAAAGTCATTATGCCAGTCTCCCTGCTGTCCCCTCCTCAGCAACACAAAAATTGCTTGGATTCTGATAACCCTCCATGAGAGTTTTTAAACCTTTTGAATTAGCTGTGGGGCCCTTTTTTCCCCAGAATAAAACCTTATATAGTAAGTCAGGATATTACTAGTTTGTATTTATTCTTCAATCAAGTAGATAGCATCTATTTATTCTGAGACCAGCATTGTGCACTGGCATGGGAGGTATAGCCAGAAGGGACAGTGCCCAGGAAGGTCCTGTTCACACAGGGGCAGCACCCAGGCCAGCTGCCGCAAGGCCACAGTCCACACAGAAAGGAGCTACCAGTCACACGAGGGAAGGCGTCCGAGGTCATCAGGGTGATAACATACACGTAACATCAGTGGTGCTTCTTTTTTTTTTTTTTTTTTTTTTTTT
>NW_016809139.1:833511-893062 GCF_001698545.2 Rhinopithecus bieti | reverse complement strand
CGGCCTCCCAAAGTGCTGGGATTACAGGCTTGAGCCACCGCGCCCGGCCTATGCTTCTTAAGTTAAAAACGAAACTTGAATCAACTATTGGTGGCTTCCCAGAAGCACGTCTTCAGAACTCGGGGGTCTGTAGCTGCCTGTTTGACTAGCAAGACTGGAACTGGGCGATAACTCAGGCCTCAGGAGGTGCGGCACCTTGTTCTGTGTGAAGCCGTGCCCTGGCGATAACTCAGGCCTCAGGAGACGCGGCAGCTTGTTCTCTGTGAAGCCGCACCCTTGGCAGAAGGCGCCTTCCTCTGGGTTGCTTCCCCCCAGAAGCCAATGCAGTTCTAAAGGCCGTGTTTTGGCATCTTATTAGGTGTTATTTTCATCTGTTACAGCGTCAACAGTTGCATTTGTTTTTTATCCCTTCACAGGTTCCCTCCCACTTACTACGCTCCAAGATTACCAAGCCCAACATGTACCATGAGTCCAAGCTGGCGGCAAAGGAGTACCAGGCCGCCAAGGCGCGTCTGTTCACAGCCTTCATCAAGGCGGGGCTGGGGGCCTGGGTGGAGAAGCCCACTGAGCAGGACCAGTTCTCACTCACGCCCTGACCCGGGCAGACATGATGGGGGGTGCAGGGGGCTGTGGGCATCCAGCGTCGTCCTCCAGAACCTCACATCTGAACTGGGGGCAGGTGCATACCTTGGGGAAGGAGTTGGGGGACACAGGGGACCACCAGGTGTCCACGGTTGTCCCCAGCATCTCACATCAGACCTGGGGCAGGTGCGCAGTGTGGGGAGGGGATGGGGTGTGTTGGGGCCCAGCATCGCCGCCTGGCATCTCTCTGCCGCAGCATTTCCCCTTCTGAACCGTCCAGTGACTGCTTTCAATCTCGGTTTACATTTAGAAATTGAGTTCTACTGAGTAGGGCTTCCTTAAGTTTAGGAAAATAGAAATTACTTTGTGTGACATTCTTGAATAAATAATTTATTCAGAGCTAGGAATGTGGTTTATAAAATAAGTAATTATGTCAGGTCACTTTTATGCCACATTATTTTAATTGCAAAAAAAGCATCTATATATGGAGGAGGGTGGGAAAATAGAGGTAGGAAGTAGTAGTCTAAAGGAAATCGCCACACGTCTGTCTAAACTTAGGTCTCTTTTCTCCATAGGTACTTCCCTGGGTAGTTTGACACACTAGGTTTAACAGTCTCCCTGAGGAGCAGACTCCCAGCATGAGGTAGTGTGGCCCTGTCATGCACACGGGGCCCCGCAGTGGTGACTGTGTGTCCTGCAGAGTCGTGACCCAGGTCCCTGTAGCCCTCAGCCTCCTCTAGAAGCTTCTGTGCTCCTTGTAGGATCAGATCATGGAAAACTTTTCTCAGTTACTTCTAAGTAATCACAGATAAAACATGGCCAGTAACCCCAGGCTGGCCATTCATTCAGGTTTTTTAAAGGATATTTAACTTTTATGGACTAGAAGGAATCAGGAGGGCTACTGCACAATACATGGCCCAAGTTCCCTCTGTTCCTTCCTCTGAATTGAATGGATGTGGATGACTGCCCAAAGGCCTTCACAGAATGGAAGTAGAATGATTTCAGTAGATAATCATTCTTGGAAAATGCCATAGCAGGCATGTTTTTAAATTATTGTTTCCAGCTTTATCAAAGACATGTTTGAAAAATAAAAAGCATTCAAGTGAGAGCTGGTGAGACCACGTGCTGCTGGCATAGTGTAGACCAGACATTGACGGTCCCGACAGGGGAGCTCAGGGCTGCCCAGCACCGAGAGTGCACGGGACAGCCCCACTATAGAGGGAGCCAGCCCAGGAGGTCAGGAGCGTGGCGGGCGAGGGCCCTGTGTGGACCACCTCCACCGAGCTCAGAGATTTGCACCCGGTGCCTTGTTGCCTCCGCTCAGGATGAAAGAGGAGCCGAGAGAAGTGCTCTGTTCGCCAGTGCAGTGCCCAGCTCCAAGGCCCTGGACGGTGCTCAGGTGGGTCTCCTGGGGCCATGGGCAGAGATTGGTGCAGACTTTACCCTACAGCATACACCTGCCACAGTGAAATCCAGGGTGTTGGCACCTGTATGTCTGTGATGGGCCTAGGAAACCAGAAGAGGGGCAGAGGGGCATCATGCTCCCACCGGACACTGGGAGCTCAGACCCAAAACCTGAAGCACGGTGGCTTTGGTGGGAGGTGTGCCTCCTGATGTCGGGAGCCCTACCCACGTGTGTCCACACAGATCTCGTCCCAGTGTGACAGGAAGGGGTGCTGCTTAGGGCTCATTGTTGGGCACATGACCAGGTTCAGAGGCTAGAACATCTGCCCCACACCAGCCTTCTCCTCTACCGAAGAGGGCAGTTGTCTCCCTGAAGCAGTCAGAGTGGGTGTCTCAGCCGCTCTGTCACCACAGTGGGGTCTTGTTTGGGCAGACTGTGCTGGGGCTCTGCACCTGCAGAAGGAGAGGTGTCTGTTGTCGCTGGCCTTCCCCCAAGTAGGCTCTTGCACACTAGAAAAAACACCTTGTAAGTCTGTGCATTTTTATTCTTGTCTTGATAAATTGTATTTTTTTCTAATGGGGATTGGGAGATGGACTTAGTTTTTAAAAATGTGGATTTTGGTTACCAAGTTTAGTGTTAATATATTCCATATACATACAAAACTACCCGGTATGTCTGGCTTTTCCCTTCTGTCAGGTAATAGCTAAAGTAAGCATGATTGCTCCCTGTACCAACCCAAGTAAGTGAGTGCCTCACCTTGTGGGGCCTGAGCAGCTGCCTTGAAACCATGTGAGGTGGCTCCTTTCCAGGGTGGACTCCTGCAGCCTTGAGGGCAGGCACACGGCGTCCCACCCCAAGCCGTCCAGGCAGGAGGAAGGCAGCCAAGGCAACTGGGTTCAGGGAGCCCTGGGCGGGGTGGCTGCGGGGAAGAGTTGGGTTCGGGGAGCCCTGGGCGGGGGGTGGGGGGCGGCTGTGGGGAGGAACTGGGTTCGGGGAGCCCTGGGCGGGGCGGCTGTGGGGAGGAGTTGGGTTCGGGGAGCCCTGGGCGGGGAGGAACTGGGTTCGGGGAGCCCTGGGCGGGGCGGCTGTGGGGAAGAGTTGGGTTCGGGGAGCCCTGGGTGGGGAGGAACTGGGTTCGGGGAGCCCTGGGCGGGGCGGCTGTGGGGAGGAGTTGGGTTGGGGGAGCCCTGGGCGGGGGCGGTTTGGGGAGGAGTTGGGTTCGGGGAGCCCTGGGTCGGGGGGCTTTGGGGAGGAGTTGGGTTCGGGGAGTCCTGGGTGGGGAGGAACTGGGTTCAGGGAGCCCTGGGCGGGGCGGCTGAGGGGAGGAAGATGATGTGCAGGGACCAGAGGCTCTGCACTGCTCCTATGACAGCTCATCTGTCATCAGAAAAAAAAAATAATAATAATACAGAATGCTGACTCCTCCTTGAGACAGATCAGGGAACTTAGCACTTTAATCCCTCCCTTCTGAGCGCTCGGTGTGCATTAGACTATAGCTGTTTCATTGGCGTGTCATTTTGCATCCAGTGTCCTGATGTGGGTTTTAGAGACTTAGCAGAAAATTCGACACAAGCAAGAACTTGATTTTTTAAGGAAAATCTTACATTTTGGGACATTTTGACAAGTAGGGGAAGAGAGGGCTTCTGTTTTGTTTTGTTTTGTTAGCTAAACCTGAAGTATTAATTCCACAAAGACACTGCCCCTCAGGACCACTCAGGTACAGCTCTGCCAGGGACAGAGTCCTGCTAGTGGGAGGTCTCAGGTGGGGCAGTGTGTTCTGTGCCATGAGCCAGCGACAGGTCCAGATGGATGTCGTCACCACCTTCCTCAGCTCTCATCACCTGGTCACAGGCCAGGCCCACCTCTTCCCAGCAAGGGACGCCAAAGAACTGCAGTTTTGATTCTGAGTCTTAATTTAAACTTTTCATCATCTTTTCCTATTTTGAGAAATTTTGTAATTAAAAGCAATTATTTTAAAATGTGCAAGCCAGTATCTCACAAGGCGTGGATTTCTGCGGAATTTATTTTTATTCAAATAACTATTTATCTCCGGGCTGTGGAATCGCCGCTTTCTTCGTGAAGACAGTGCCTCTCCTTGTAATCTCAACAGGTACACTGAGGAGGGGACGGCTCTGTCTTCACATTGTGCGGAGATCTGAGGATGGGATTAGCAAAGCTGTGGAGAGGGCACATCCGGATCTGCCCGTGTCTCAAAACACACACGTGCACAGTGGCTCTTTTTCCTTCTCAAATACTTTACTCCAGAAGCAGGTGGTCTGCCCCAGGCGTAAAGAAGGAAAATTGGCCATCTTTCCCACCTCTAAATTCTGTAAAATTATAGAGTCGCTCAAAAGATTCCTTTTTATCAGCCCCACACTGTGTAAGTGGAGAGGGCATTGTGTTCGTGTATGTCCAGTTTACAGCGTCTCTGCCCCTTAGCGTGTTTTGTGACAATCTCCCTGGGTGAGGAGTGGGTGCACCCAGCCTCAAGGCCAGTGGGTTGCTCGGGGCCTTCCATGTGAATTCGAGTGTTCAGCTGATGCCAGGGAATAGAATTAGAGAAACCTCTGACCCACCGGGTGCCGGGGACCGGTGGAGGTGGATGGCAGGTCCGACTCGACCATGACTTGTAGTTGTAAGGGTGTGTTGGCTTTTTCAGTCTCGTGTGAAAATCCTCCTGTCTCGGGCAGCACCGTCTGCACTTTCTTGTTCACTGTCTGAAGGGACGAGTACCAAGCCTCAAGAACACTTCTTTTGGCCACAGCATAAGCTAATGGTGTGTAAGGAACCGATGGGCCATTAAACATGAACTGAACGCTTAAAAGCACAGTCTATGGAACGCTAATGGAGTCAGCCCCTAAAGCTGTTTGCTTTTTCAGGCTTTGGGTTACATGCTTTTAATTTGATTTTAGAATCTGGACACTTTCTATGAATGTAATTCGGCCAAGAAACGTGTTGCTAAGATGCAGTCCTCAGTGTTCTCTATGTAAATCTGTGTATACACCACACGTTACAACTGCATGAGCTTCCTCTTGCACCGAGACCAGCCGGAACTGAGCATGAGACGCTGTCAAATACAGACAAAGGATTTGAGATGTTCTCAATAAAAAGAAAATGTTTCACTCCTCTGGTGTTGCTGAGACTTTCTTTTCCTTTCAAATTATGTCTGCCCTCAGCTCGACTAGCAGGCCTGGGGATGGATGCCCATGTGCATAGCCTGAAAAGGTGGCTGAGTCCCACCCAACAGCTGCAGCACTGACTCCACCTCGTCTTGCACCTGCTGTGCTTGCACCAGTGCTACTTGCATTTCCCCAACTTGGGACAGTCTCCCCTCAGTCCCCACCCCTGTTAGATGCTTGACTTCTTCACTGTCTTCCTGGAGAGCATGTTGGCACCTCTCCTATATGTAAGGTGGTGTAGAAGAAAAGTATGCAGCTGCCCTGCTCTCATCCTGCATATAAAATGGATGATGACACATGCCCATGTTACTTGTTACCCTCACGTTACTTGTGGATAGAACACAGGAAGAACCTACACACTCAACAAGAGGCAACGGTGACACGGTTGCTGGGGTGCAGTGAAAAAAAAACAGGTGCTAAGTGCCACCGTAGAACTATGGTATTTCTAGTTACCACACTGGAAGGACGGTCACAATAAATTAAGTGGAAAGTTGGCAGCTAAGTGGCATTTCTGTGTCGTGGCTGTGACAGTGTATATATGCTTCATGTACTGTACAAGCACAGGTGGGCCAGGCTGGCTAAGGAGGGAGCCTGGCCGTAGTCTGTGAACATGGGATTTGGGATGGTTTTGATTTTGTGTTCCTTTTAAAAAAGCATATCCATTTGTCTCATGTTTCTACAATTAAATGAAAAATTTAGGAAAATATTTTGAAAAGTCAAAACCACCATACAAATAATAAAAATAGCACTATTACAGACAACTTGATTTTCTCATTTGCATCAATTTTGAAACTATTTCATTTTCCCACAATAAAAACGTTAAAATATGTTGCAGCAAAAACAAGCTTCAGAGAAAAGAATGAAGGGAACCCTCTCCCTGACGAGTAAATGCTTTGAACAGCGATTCTTCAGGAGCTGCCTCGGGGCCACACCGGATGGAACACTCGGAGTCACTATTCTGTCATGGAATTGGGGAAATGTCCCAAATTTGACCAAGTAAGATGAAAGTTTTGCTTTTTACGAGATACTGTATAGTGAATCTCGTAGAGCCTGACTGTAAATGTTGAGGTTCTTGAGCTTTTATTCAGTACATGCGTAATGAAGGCCAACCCGGAATGCACTGTTCCAGGTGCTTGGAACAGGTTGGTGAACACAACACAGACTCCCCCAAATAGCTGCTGCTCTACCGGAAAACAACACACCAGATGCCAGTGTCAGGGAATGGTGCCCGGGAAGAAAAAAAAAGCAGGTGAGGGTAGTGCAGTGGGGCAGGCTGCAATGGTAAGTACTGGGATCAGGGTGGCCTCACGGAGAAGGCTTGCAAAGCAGATGGTCAGCCAGAGGGGCCTGGCGAGCCCAGAGCACTGGACCAGGTGTTGGCGTGCCACTGCCAGAGGCTGCAGTGACAGGAACCTGGCCTGCCAGTAGGTGAACACAGCTGTTATTTAAAGTTACATTTTATAAACTTAGAATTATATTAAAAACAAAGGTAACGAATACTCGAAACTCGTCACTTGCTACTTTTTGCTGCATTTTACTACAATCTGTATTCTTACTGTGCACATACTCTACAATGGTGAGCACACCCCTCCTAGGCTGCGTTTGGGGACTCACATCAGTAGCTTGGAGTCAGTTGTGGTGGGAGCTTTCACACCACTGATACCCACAGACACCATGACTCGGTTTGATTCACTGTTGTGATTGTCTCTAGACCTAGAAAGTGATGGAGGAAGATGCAGATCAAACTGAAAATGTAGCTGTTACATTGTGAATGGCACAGAAAATTGAAGAAACTGTCTCACAGCTTCTGGAAACTGTTACCTACTTAGGCAAAGAAGTGACTCAGTCACTGAATGAGTGAAGCTCTGACATCCGTCCTGCTGCTTCACCTTCATCTGACTCATCAGTGAAAACCCCCCAGCATTCTTGTCAGAACCACACTCATTCATCGGCTGCAACCCTGTGTTGGCTTCAGATGTAGGGCTCAGCAAGACTCAGTGAAATCATTCTATAAAAACTGGCCCTGTGGGATTAACAACAGTACTGTATATTTTATGCGTGTTTTTAAGTTGCATGCTGCTCCTTTTCTATCTGTAACATGTACAGTAAGCTTATGTACACATACATGTGCATACACTGGAGCAGGGTAGCCTGTTCAGCAGGTACTAGCACACCACTGGGTCCCAGATGTCCCTGGGAACAGATCAAGGCAGTGCAAAGGCCCTGTGCTGGTGAGGGACTGAGAGCTGGTGGGAACTAATCAGCCTCTGGCAGGTGCCTCCCCCATCCCACCCTCCAGGACTGGTGAGATTGGTCTGTCTGGTACAGCTGCAAGAGAAAAAACTGTGAGGCCAGACCTGAGGGATGAGGAGTGAGTGCGGGTTTCTACTGGCCCACCTCCCACTATGCCCTCATCCCGCCTTCGGGCCAAGCAGCCAGTGCCTCCAGGGGAAAAGGACCTCATAGGGAGAAATGAGAAATCGGAAGAGCACAACCACATAAAGCTCAAAATGGTGATACTGCATGGAGATTCTATTACAAGAGATTCTAGCATTTTAGAACACAGTCCAGGAATTAAACAGCCTAAAAGAGATCAGAAAACAGAACCAAGCAGAATTTGAAGGAGTAAACACAACAGATGAGCTAAATAATGGAATGAACTTACCACTGGAAGACCACATGGAAAAGGAGAGGGTCACAAAAAAGAAAATATAGAAATACTAATATATTTGGCTTATAGAAGTGCTAACATCTGGCTAATATGATGTTCGTGGACTTTGTCACACCCACAAACTGAAGGCATCACAGAGGAAAGGATGTGTCTGAGATGGCCTTAAAACAGCCACAGAGGCCAGGCAAGGTGCCTCACACCTGTAATCCCAGCACTTTGGGAGGCCAAGGCGGGCAGATCATGAGGTCAGGCATTCAAGACCAGCCTGGCCAATACGGTGAAACCCTGTCTCTACTGAAAATACAAAAATTAGCTGGGTGTGGTGGCGTGTGCCTGTAGTCCCAGCTACTCGGGAGGCTGAGGCAGGAGGAATCACTTGAACCCAGGAGGCGGAGGTTGGAGTGAGTCGAGACCACGCCACTGTAGTCCAGTCTGGGCGACTGAGCGAGCCTCCGTCTCAACAAACAACAACAACAACAAAAAAAAACATAGGGACAGGGAGCTCCATTAATGGAGAAGACAAGAAGATTCGGATGAAACAATACCGGCCAAGTGTTGGTAATTGTATGTTTGCAAATGTTCATAAGAAGATTTTAAAAGTGCTACCAGACTTTTTAAAATGCCATTTATTTGGTACTCTTAAGTACTCATGGGATTTTTTTCACACAAAAGCAACAACTTTTAGTGCCGTCAAATGTAAATTGTCCAAATTAAAGAAAATAAGAAAAATATCAGGAAGGTTTTAAAATTGCAATCATTTACTTCCTTAGTCTTTTTAAATGCATTTTTTGTGGAAACAAGTACTTTATACATCAGCTGAATCTTATGTTGTTCTCCCTGGTTGATTTTCCTTCCTAGCACTGATTAACGACATTTGCATTTGTTTATTTGTCCCCCTATGAAATGCAGACATCAGGGGGTGAGAGGCATTGGTTTGTTCCTGGCTATTCACTTGGTACAAGCCTGCTATGCTGCAGACATCAAATAAATATATTCTAAATTAATTTAAAAAGTTCCCAGACATACCATGTCTCAGAGCTTTGCCACCTGGGAAGCAGGCTTGCATGAGATGCTTAAATTGAGAAACAAAATTTAGGAAATCTTACAAGAGGTTTACAACGTAAAAATCAGTACTTTGGTAAGTTTGTGGTGGTTCTTAAAAAGCTAAAGTCAGGCCAGACATGGTGGCTCACACCTATAATCCTAGCACTTCAAGAGGCCAAGGTGGGTGGATCGCCTGAGCTCAGGTGTTTGAGACCAGCCTGGCCAACGTGGTGAAACCCTGTCTCTATTAAAAATACAAAACATTAGCCAGGCATGGTGGCAGGCACCTGTAATCCCAGCTACTCAGGAGGTTGAGGCACGAGAATCTCTTGAACCTGGGAGGCAGAGGTTGCACTGTGAGCCAAGATTGCACCACTGCACTCCAGCCTGGGGGACAGAGTGAGACTCCGTCTCAAAATAAAAAAGCTAAAGTGAAAGAAAGACAACACACATCTTTAATAACCCAGAATTTAGTCTGGGTAATATCAACGTGATAAGGCCAGGGCGACATGGAGACCCGAGTATATGAGAGTATGTCTAAGTTGCTGTCTTACTGGGGCAGAGATAGGAATCTCCATTATTTTTCTAATGAATAAAGGTCAAAGATTTTATGTTAACCTTTATGAAATCTGTTAATCAGGGAAGTGGTAAGATGTTAAAATTGACTCCCTTGAGAATTTGACTAACTCTAATAGATTAAATGAATTAGGGCTTTTATCTGCTTGTCCCAGGCAGAAAACAGTAGAGCCAAAATAGAAGTCAATAACCGGTGGATAATTTTGTCTGACCTCATGAATATTGAACGCTTCATGAATACTGAATGCCTCATGAATACTGAATGCTTCATGAATACTGAATACCTCTGATGCTCCCATTTCCTCTCCACAGTCTACTGGCTCATGTGTCTCACAGGCTACTGGCCTGTCTGCTCATTTCTCTTATTTTCTATGGATAAGTTGAATACTCTTAGATACTCATAATACTGCAGACACACCTTACACTTTGTCAGCTATGGGACTTGTTAGTTTTCCTCATTGCATTGCTGCTTTCCTTCTAGAACCTAGAGTGAACACACATTGGACCTTTCATACTATCTACCACTTGGGTCAGTTACGAAGCTTTATCTGTCAATTCCAAATCCAATGTTTATGTTCTGCTTTGTAATATTGGGGCTGGGACCCTGCAAATATGATTTTCCCATTCTCTATTGGCTTTATATTCTGCCAAAGGTAGCACAAGAGGGACCATCGCAGACAGGATGAGGGAGAAGGTGATTTCCTGCCATTTGCTTGCTGTTGCTGCTCAGCCACAGTGGTTGTACAACCGCAAAGCTGCTATTGGTTCTCATCAGCAGGTTGCTTTGGAGTCTCGCTGCCTGACTTCACAGGTGCCAGTAGCCGGGCAGCAGCACTCCACCTCAGAGGCTGAGGTCCAGCTCTGCACAGCCCCTCCTGAACTTCTGTAATGCATAGCAGAAGTAATGGGGGAGGATTCACAAATGACTTTTATATTTGATTTTTTAAATAAGAGATGGAGTCTCTGTCACCCAGGCTGGAGTGCAGTAGCACAACCATAGCTCACTGCAGTCTCAAATTCCTGGGCTCCTCCCACCCCAGCCTCTTGAGTAGCTGGGACTACAGGTGCATGCTACCACGCCCAGCTAATTTTTTAATTTTTGGTAGGGAAGAGTCTTGCCATCTTGCTCATACTAGTTTTGAACTCGTGGGCTCAAGTGATCCTCCTACCTTGGCCTCCCAAACAGTTAGGATTACAGGTGTGAGCCACTGCACCTGGCCTGTAGTTGATTCTTATTTAGTGTTTTGCTCCTGACAGTAATGTTCAATAAACAAATACACACAAGTCCTTACTTAGAACATGACCTGAACATTTACCCACAGGCTTCATTAAAGTGCTACAAATTAAGTAAGAAAAGTGATATATAGATGTATTTTCTTGTAATGGCATATCATAAAGTGGGTCAATTAATTATATTAGCTCTACACATCTTAAATCATAACTTTATTGCCTTCAGTAATTTAATAAGATGTCCTCTATAATTTATTTCTCAGTGGTTTTCTTTTTTTAATATCCTTGAAAAGCATGCTAACACTTTTATTTCAATTGAAAAAGTAGGTCAGACTTTTCCTGATGAAAATTTTCTAATTTGGTTCACTGATTTGAGGAGGATTAGGGTATATGGAGGACATTTGCCATAAATAGAATGAACTACATCTGCAACTCCAAGGATTCAATGAAAACACATTTAAAATAATAGTATAATAAAAGCATTTTATCAAAATATTAAATTGGCCCCCAAAAACGATGAAATTAACAACATTTTAATGTTCCCAACCCCCTCAAACGGTATTAGATTAAATAAGGTGACAGAGAATCAAGGATAAATGACAGTCCCTTGATAAATTGAGACGAGGACAGCCTCTTGGTAAATGTTCCAGAAATGGAGACTGACTGGATGACATATCATTTTGCAAGTCAAGTAGTTTCTAATCCTTTGCTTTCAAAACACTTGAATGAAAAACTGAGTTGATAGCTGATAAAGCATTAAAATAATTTTTACAATTTTAAAATTTCAGATCATCATCTGATGTGGGAACTATTACTCAGAAGAGTTCAGAACACAATTGAGGGCCATTGCTATACTATACCTCCTTATCTACATATTCATGCAAACAAAGTTTCCTGACATGGTCTATAAAAATGATGAGAGAAATATACTTGAGACTGAAGCCTGCCTCACTGTAGCTGAGTCCTCTTGTTCCTTGGGTGTGGGAACCAATTGGCTGGAAAAACAGCCCCACTCTTCTCATTAACAAGGCAGTTTCAATCAAATGTCTTCATGTGTTAATAGTTGTCTATCAGTTTGTAACATATGTTTTCTGAAAAACTGAAATGTTCTTGTGAAAAGAACGCAGGAGAGAGATGTTAAAAGCTTTTGGTCACAAAATAAATTTTAAGTTTTGACCCCATTTAAACGTTTTGTTGTAGAGAATCGGGCGAGGTAAGCATAAAAGACTTTCAAGAGGCAAAGTAGATGGCACTAGGGTCAAATTTTGTGACAGAAGCCGAATCAAGTCCAGGAACGACCAAAACTTCCAAAGGGGCAAAAGCTCATCCTTTTGCCGAGGCGGAGGCGGAAGCAGCGGAGCGGAAGTCGGAAGCGGAAGGCGTCCCTCTTTACCGTGTTCAGATCCGGGTGAGTCCGGCAATGTCCCCGCCATGTAAGGTGTGGGTTCTCCTTTGGGAGTGACCTCTGTTTCCTAGAGCTTTTCCTAAACTGGAGACGGATCCTGCCTTGGGGGTCTCAGTCACCGCAGGGACTCGAGGGTAACTGCCAGAGGGCTCAGGTGGCCTGAGGTGATGCCCGGCGCAGGGAGGGGCTGGGGCAGAGAGAGGGCTGGGGGTAGGGGGCGTGTTGGGGATGAGTGGTGAGGGGTGCCCAGATGGTGGAGGCAGAAGTTGGTGTGGCCACAGTGGAAGGAGCCACAAACGTGGACATGTAAAGGAGGACCAAAAGGTTTTTTTTTTTTTTTTTTTTTGTAAAGATCAATATTTAGGACAGAAATCACAACCTTTGTATAAAACAAAACAACTCTATGATTTAAAAATTGAATCGTGAGCTAAACGCATATGAGGAGTTACAGGTTTTCAAAATGTAGAGATTAGGAGCAAAACCAAAAACTTGTAGCCCGCTTGCCTGTGAGCCTCTTCTCCAGCCCACGCAGGCTGCAGGACTCTGGGGCTGCCTTGAGGAGGGGGTGCTCTTTCTCAGGTTTCATCTGCAAAGGGGGTAAGTCACCCCAAGCCAGAGCATGCAGTGGTGGACTTACAGCCAGTCCTGAGCTTCTCAAGACACTGGAGTGCACCCCAGGCTGCTTGCCCCCGAGGCCTGGCACCAGCCAGTGTGGCAAACCAGCAGGCAGGTCACTGAATATCATTTGAGCTGCAGGGCCCTTCCTGGGACTGGGGGGCCAGGCCAGGGCCTCTGCCCTGTGCGTGTCCTTACTGTCCACGCCCAAGCCTCATTTATATGGAGAACACATTTCTTCTCAGAAAAGCAAATCTCAAGCAGCTGAACTGGAGAATGAGGACAGAAGGGCTTATGCAGAGCCCGGATATTTTTACGCAAAATCAGAGGAGGGCGACCTTCAAACTATTATTTGTTTTTCTCCTTTTGCCCGGAACTAATCAGCTTAGCATGGATGCCTGGGTGTCCCGGTGAGATAGCAAACCCATCTCATTTGGGTGTTTACCTTTTATAAAAGAAAAAAAAATCAATTTCTTACGAGTACATTGTTATTTATTCTAGAACTTCCCTCATAAACAGTCAGTTCATGCTAAGTAATCCTATAAAGTAATTTATTTTAAAAAATAATTGAAAGGATAAGCAGAAGATCGCCTCTTCCTGGCATGTGTCAAATTGCTTTATATGTAGCTATTCTAGAGCAAAAATGCTGACTATCTGTTGAATATTGTCACTTGCCAAGCAGAGAGCTCCCCACCCCTGTCACTTCCGCCTTTCACCCATCTGTGGGTCAATATGCAGTGTATTTGGGGATATGACACAGTTTCTTATCGCCTCCCATCACCTGTCCTGTGTGAATTGAGGTGGAAGTAATCTCTTGAGGATTACCTGTCTGTGTTTAAGTTGAAGACACACATTGCCATGGACAAATCTGATTTGATCTTTGAAGGGACAAGCCTCCGTCTTAGAATTCATTGTTGTCACTCAATTTTGCTGTGATTGCCTCCTTGGTGCCTCCTCTTTCTACGACAAAACTGAGGGAAAAAATAGGCGAGGGGAACTGTGCTGCAGGCACTTTTAAGTGGATTAAATTTACCTCTGTTTAAGTAGTAGAGAAATATGTTTGTGCCCTGGAGAGCAAAATGCCCTGGATAACTTGCTCATAAACCAGGCACATGCCTGGAGTGACCAGTGAGTGTGGCAGCAGCCAGGAGGGGCCACCCTGTTGTCCCTGTCTCAGGGCAGGCTCTCCCACCCCAGCTCCTTGGTTCAGGTGAGCTTGTGCATCCCTCATGTCAAGCCCTTGCCTAGGCAAGAAGGGGTGGTGCTGAAGCCCTGGGATTCACACAGGACACACCGTGCACCATGAGGTCAGTGACATCAGAACAGAAGCCTGGATTCTCAGTCCCATCCGGCCCCAGGAATCCTGAAAGTGGACAGAGCTTCAGGGCACTGGGACAATTTGGAGGGCAGGGAGGGGCTATCTCAAGGGACCCTGCACTGCATGTACCTCTCAGGGAGAAACGGGTGACAGTAGAAGGGCTCTGGTCTGGGGATCAAGGTACCTGGTCTCAAAGCTTTGTTCCCATATACCTCAGTCAGCCTCCTCCTCTGCAAAACAAAGACAGTGAAGCCTGGCCAGCCACCCCTTGGTTGGTCGTCAGGGAGTCAAGGTGGAACTCACACCTTGAGTCTTGACTGGGGTGGAGTTTTGGCTGGATAAAGAAAGCACAGTGAAAGTAGAAGTGGCAGTCAGATCGATGTGCAGCTGGGTCTGCTGGGCAGTGAGAAGCAAATGCTGAATGATTGCGGCCCAGAGGAACATGGCTGTGTGGGGCTGTCCGGCACTGTGACCCAGCCCCTCTCCACCCTGGATATAAACTGCTGAGAATCAAGGAGTGGGGCTCCCAGGAAAGAGGCCTTGGCAGATGAGGAGGTCTGGAGTGTCTAGCCTAACACAAGCTGTTTGTTTCCCAAATAGCACAATGGAGCAGAATAGAGAGCCCAGAAGTAGACTCACATACATATAGTCAACTGATATTTGCCAAAAGTACAAAGGCAATAAAATGGACAAAAGATAGTATTTTCAACAAATGGCGCTTGATGTTCATGTAAAAAAACAAACCAAAAAAAAAAAAAAAATAAGCGTCTAAACACAAATCATAAACCCTTCACAAAAGTTAGCTCTAAATAGATGGTAGACCTAAATGTAAAATACAGAACTAAAAAACTTGTAGAAAATGACATTAGAGAAAACCTAGATGGCTTGGGTTTGGTGATGACTTTTTAGGTACAACACCAAAGGCAACATCTATGAAGGAAATAATAGGCTGGATTTCATTAAAATTAAAAACTGCTCTGCAAAAGATAAAGCCAAGAGGCTGAAAAGACACATCGTAGACTGGGAGAATATGTTTGCAAAAGACACATCTGATGAAGGATCATTATCTAAAATTAACAGAAGACTTAAAGCTCAACAATAAGAAAATGATGTGATTTTTTAAATGGGCAAAATAATTTAACAGACTCCTCACCCAAGAAGATATACAGATGGCAAATAAGCATATGAAAAGATGCTCCAAACCTTATGAGGAAAGTGCAAATTAAAGCAAGAATGAGATACCACTACGCATCTTATTAGAATGACCAAAATCCAGGACACTCATGACACTAATTGCTGGTGAGGATGTGGAGCCACAGGAATGCTCATTCTTTGCTGGTAGAAATGTGAATGGTACAACCACTTTGGAGGATGGTTTGACAGTTTCTTACAAAACTAAATATAATCTTACCATGCGGTCCAGCAATTGCATTCCAAAGGAGCTGAAAACTTAGGTCCACACAAAACCTTCTCATGGATGTTTATAGCAGCTTTATTTATTATTGCCTAACTTGGAAGCAACCAAGATGTCCTTCCCTCAGTAGGTCAATATGGCACATCTGGGCGATGGAATATCAATCAGTGCTATAAAGAAATTAGCTATCAAGTAATGAAAAGACATAGAGGAACCTTAAATGCATGTTACTAAGTGAAATAAGTCTATCTGAAAAGGCTATATATTGTATGATTCCAACTATATGACATTTTGAAAAAAACCAAAACTGTGGAAACAGTAAAAAGACTAGCAGGAGTGAGGCATTTGAGAGCAGCGGGAGTGAACAGGCATAGCAGAGAGGATTTTTAGGGCAGTAAAAATACTCTGTATGACACTATAGCGGTGGATATATGTCATTATACATTTGTCCAAAATCTATAGAATGTACAACAACAAGAGTGAACCCTGCTGTAAAATGTGGGCTTTGGGTGATGATGACACATTTATGTAGCTTAATCAGTTGTAACAAATGTACCACTGTGCTAGGGGATGTTGATAATGGGAGAGGCTGTGCATGTGTCGGGGGAAGGGATATATGGGAAATCTCTGTATCTTCCTCTCAGTTTTGCTGTGAACTTGAGATAGCCCTTAAAAAAAAAAAAAAAAAGAGCCTAAAAAGTAAGCAAAGAAGCCAGTAATAATTATAGTGACATCTAAATAACCATTGGTGTATCATGTGATTAACAATCGGGAGTTACAAATAGGAAGTGTGGACAGCGGGACAGAGGGAGTCAACGGGACTGCCGTGTTCCTGATTCCTCAGAGTGAAGGTTTGAATACTGATAAATTCTCGATATTGGTGGAAAACAACAGTTAAATATGCACTTCAACAATTTTAAGGTAATTATTAGTGAAATAGCAGTTGAATCTGTGACTTTGAAATCCAGAAAAAACATGAATTTTAAAACCCAAGCATTTTACTTCTGACGAGTGCACAAGGATAACCAGAAGACCTTCCTGCTATAACATCCTAGATGCTGGATAAAGTAGAACAAGCACCTTTTGAAAGTTTTACTAGGCCGGGCGCGGTGGCTCAAGCCTGTAATCCCAGTACTTTGGGAGGCCGAGGCGGGTGGATCACGAGGTCAGAAGATCGAGACCATCCTGGCTAACACGGTGAACCCCCGTCTCTACTAAAAAATACAAAAAACTAGCCGGGCGAGCTGGCGGGCGCCTGTAGTCCCAGCTACTCGGGAGGCTGAGGCAGGAGAATGGCGTAAACCCGGGAGGCGGAGCTTGCAGTGAGCTGAGATCCGGCCACTTCACTCCAGCCTGGGCGACAGAGCGAGACTCCGTCGCAAAAAAAAAAAAAAAAAAAAAAAAAAGTTTTACTGATAGTTTCAGCTCAGGGATGGACAACTGGGAAGAAAGTCACTTCCACCCTTGCAGCAGCAACAACAACCAAATCAAGCCAAATTGCACATCTGTGAACCTTCTTGAGCCGCTCGTAGAGCTGAAACCGTAAGACAACCACCAGCCCAGCTCTAAGGAGAAGTAGATGCCTGTTGGGACCTAAGGGATAACAGCACATGCTTAGCCGGGGCAGATGCAGTCAGGCATAGAAGAAAATTAAGATACATTTGATGGAGGCCAAGTGAGAACTAGCAAGAGAATGTGGGGGCCCCTAAGCTATGGGTATGAGGGAAGCATACATGGGTCTTTTCTCCCTAGAGTCTCCTTCAAGAGAGTTCAGAGGCAGCTTGGAGGAAAGGAATAGCACCCACTGAGAGGACGTTCCAGGACAAGGCAGGATCCTTTCCCCCTTTAATCTACAGGAGAAAGACAGTAAATACTGTCACCCTCAGGACACTGGTGAAAACTGTTGCAGCTGGGTGAAAGGAACAAAAATTACCCTATATCCCTGGAGAAGAAACAGGAGTACATGCCTCGTACAGGCCATTAGAGAGCCCCTATTCTTTGGGGGAGGGGTAGATCACTGAGAAGACCCCACCCCAGACCCAGGGACACCCTACCTACCTAGGAGTACAGAGTTTTGTTCTGGTTATTTATTTACTTTTTGGTAGTAAACTGTATCTCAGCAAAATTAATTAAAATAAAATGCTTGGCAGCAAGATGGCCAAATGGAAGCCTTGAGCCATCATACCCCCCGCAAGAATACTAAATTGAACAACTGTCCACACGAAAAAAGCACATTCTTAAGAACCAAAAGTCAGGTGAGTGATCAAAGTATCTGATTTTAGATTAAGAAAGAGGCATTAAAGGAGGTAGGAAAGACAGTCTTCGATCACCTACACCACCTCTCCCCCATCTTTGCCAGTGGCTACATGGTGTGGAGAGAGAAGTCGTGTTCCTGGGGAGGGAGAGTGTAATGATTATGGGAGTTTGTGTTGGAACTCATTGCCGCCCTGTCACAGTGGAAAGCAACACGGGGTAGAACTCACCCAGTGCCCATGGAGAGAGCATTAGACCAGCCCTAGCCAGAGGAGAATCATCCATCCTGGTGGTTGGAACCTTGAGTTCCAGCAAGCTCTGGCACCATGGGTTAAAGTGTTCTGGGGTCCTCAATAAACTTGCAAGGCAGTCTAGCCCACCAGGACTGCAATTTCTGGGAAAGTCCTGGTGCTGTGCTGAGCTTGGAGCCAGTGGATTTGAGGTGCACGAGACCCATTGAGACATTCTCTGGGGCAGCCGAGGGAGCGCTTGTGTCACCCCTCCCCAACCCCAGACAGTGCAGTTCGTAGCTCCGGGTGAGACTCCCTTCTTCTGCTTGAGGACAGAATAAAGAAGACTTTGTCTTGCAACTTGGATACCAGCTCAGCCATAGTAGAATAGGTCAGCAAGCAGAGTCCTAAAGCCCCTAGTCCAGGTCCTTGGTCCCTGTTGACATTTTTAGACACACTGCTCCAGAAGGGAACTGATGCCCTGAAAGGAAGGGCCCTTGTCCTGGTAGGATTCATCCCTTGCTGACTAAAGAGCCCTGGGGCCCTGAATAACCAGTGGTAGCCAAGCAGTACTTGCCAAGAGCAGTGTGACCTTCTGGTGTGGCCATTAAGAGGGTGTGGGAAGTCAGACGGGGGAGAAAAATGGGGCAAGCAGCACCCCCTCAGCCCCCCAACCCAATGACCCTTAACAGCCACCAGTGCCCACAGGAGCAGGTGTTTTAGGACAGCCAGTTGAGAGGGCGAGGTAAACGTCCTCTGTGTCTAGCCTGGTGACAAGTTTGAGCTTATGGGACATTAACTCACAAAGCAAAGTAAATGCAGCATGCTGTGAACCCTCCCTGAATTAATGGCAGGGGAATCTGCTTCAAACAGAAATGGGTTATTTACAGAAACTTTGGATGTGCAGTTGAGTCCGAATCCTCCCCGTTAATGGTGAGGGTAATGGGGTGGAGAGGACAGCCTCAGCCGGCCCCAGCTGACTTCTCTCAGCCCTGAAAGTTAATTCTGTGATGCCATGGGGCTTGACAGCATTTTGTTTTGTTTTGTTTTTGTTTGTTTTGTTTTTTGCCTTCCTGCTTTTTTTAAGGCAGACATTGCCAGTTCACCTTTCTGGAGCTGTCTTCTGTTCCATGTGGAGAGAATAGGGTTGAGGGACCTGCTGGGAGCATGGGGGAGGCACCTTGTGCCCACACACATCTGCGGATGAACCTTAGGGTCATGCGCAGCGAGTCCTAACTGTGTATGGCTTTAGAGGGGGTCTCCAGCCCAACCGCTCAGTGCTCAGGACAGTCTTATCTCATGGATACATCACGACAGATGCCAATGGCAATGTAATCATCAGAAAGTACTCTTTAAATTTCTTGAAACAAGCAACCAGAAATAGTAAAGATAAGCCTAAATATAAGGCAGGCCTCCATAGCCCACCCACATGACACTGGTGAAGGTTTGCACACGCCTTGCATTCCATGGAGTCATCAAATGGTTATCAAAGTGTTATTTGTGGCCGGGCGCAGTGGTTCACGCCTGTATTCCCAGCGCTTTGGAAGGCCGAGGCGGGCGGATCACCTTAGGTCGGGAGTTCAAGACCAGCCTGACCAACATGGAGAAACCCCGTCTCTACTAAAAATACAAAATTAGCTGGGCGTGGTGGCGCATGCCTGTAATCCCAGCTACTCGGGAGGCTGAGGCAAGAGAATCACTTGAACCCAGGGGGCGGAGGTTGCAGTGAGCTGAGATTGCACCATTGCACTCCAGCCTGGGCAACAAGAGCAAAACTCAGTCTCAAAAAAAAAAAAAGAAAGTGTTACTTGTGTTATTTTAATATTCTCCCTTTCACTTCAAGTCAGATACCTTTCTACATGCCTCCTAACTTTATTGTACTTTTCAATATTGCCTAGTTGTGTATTTAGGAGAGGTACAGTAATTTACTAAAATATCTCCATTATTGCACATTTAGTCAAATACTTGTTTTTTCGTTTAAGGGATCCCATAGTGAACATCTTCGTGGTGGTTTTGTTTCAGGTGAGATTCTTGTTCTTAAGCTGCATCCCCAGGAGTAGGATTACTGGATCACAGCACAGACTCTGTGTTACCAAAACTCACAAGAATGTTTAAAGGATTGTTTGCAAAAGGGTTGTGTTTAAGGGGGTTCAAGAGCATCGGGAGTTTCAGGCTGTCCAGAAGTTTGTAAACTAAAACCACACCCCTAATGCAAACAAGTTATGGATCTTATAAAAGAAAGAAAGAAAATCTGTATGACGCCGAGCAGAAAACATCACTCATCAGCCCGATGCTTATTTTTACCATAGTTGACTTATTTAAAAAGCTGTAATTTCAGCAGATGTGTTATTTTTAGTAATAATACTCAGTAGCTGACATCTATTGAACTCTTTCTTAATGTTCCTGGCTCCATAGTAGCATTTAACATGAATTTTCACACATAATCTGTGTGACAGCCCACGCAATAGCCCTGTTTTATTTTACAGCTTTAGAAACTGGGGTTAGAGAAGCAAATGGCTCCAAATCACACAGGGGCTAGGGCTGAGCATGAATTCACATCCGTGGGGCTGAAGCCAGACCTGGTGCTCACTCTGATGCTGTCCTGCCAAATCCAATTGTGTTAGGATTCTGTGCTACTGATCAATGAGCTATTGATGAATATCAGAAAATCGATTGATTAAGGACACCTGACAGTGAGGTCTTAGGAGGCACTTTTCCTCTTGGTACAGATGAGCACCTGCAACAGAGAGAAGGACAAAACTGTCCTCCAGTGCGGGGCACACCTGTGCCACCGCCTGCAGCCTTTGCTTCCTGACTCAACCTAACTCCCAATGTCACAATAAATGCAGGAGAGGGCAGTTTGGTGATGATAAAAGAAGAGGAACTATACTTGGAAACGATATTTTTCTGCATATTTAGAACCAAAAACCCCATTGGTTCATTGATCTCTGTGAGTAAAGGGTTAATAAAGCTCCCTTTCTGGAATTAAATCTGACCTCTGCTCAGGTCTCCAGCTCTGTCCCTCAGGAAACCTGAGAGGGAGGGCCAGCAGCTCTGTTCCTAGGTGTGGGCGGCAGAATTCCAGCCTTGGTGAACGCCATCCCAGAAGTGAGATCGCCCGTGACGATGCCGCATTGCTTGGCAAGAGGGACCTGTGCCAATGTCATTAAGACTCCTAATCAGCTGATCTTAAAGTAGAGGAGCCTGGATCTTCCCGGCGGTGTGAGTCCCTGACAGCAGGAGAGAGGGGCAGGAGGGGAAGGCGGGGACTTGAAGCATGAAGGGAGACCGGCTGCTGCTGCTGGCGTAGAAGGAGCTGGCTTCTGCCAACAACCTTAGGGAACCTGGTTGCTGCTGCCTCCCCAGCACCCTCAGGCAAGACCCCAGCCTGGGCATCGCCTTGCCATTGGCCTGGTGAGGCTCCAAGCAGAGAACCCAGTCATCACCCTCAGACACTGTTGTTTCAGTCCTTTCGGTTTGTAACAATCCAAGCACCGCCCCCGGAGTTATGTGATAACTTTCATTGTCTCCTTCACTGTGGAGGCCATGAGGAGCCCCTGCCTGAAAAATCCTCAAGTCTCCGTGCTGAGTTGAACCACACAGTCCGCAGTAGAGCAGGACCTGCCCACCTGTTCATCACCCCTGGCAGTGGCTGTGCGGTGAGCCTCCCATAAGCAGCACATAACTCAGCTTCCAGAAATCCAATCTCATAATTGTGCCTTTTATCAGAAGTTGTATCTATTCAGATTTATTGTGATTTCTGATATATTTGGATTGTTTATACCTCACTATTTTGTGTTTTCTAATTTATCCTTTTGTTGTTTTTCTCTCCTTTCTTACCCTTTCTCTTGGTTGATTGATTCTTTCTGCTTATCCCACTTTCACTCCTTCACTCTACTTTGAGAATTATACTCTCTTCCTATTGTTTTGGTGGGGAATCTGAAAACTTTAAGAGTCTGAAGTCGCAGGAGCAATGCCTCACACTTGTAATCCCAGCACTTTGGGCGACTGAGGTGAGGGGATCACTTGAAGCCAGGAATTCGAGACCAGCTTGGGCAACATAGTGAGACCCTGTCTCTACAAAATATGGAGGGGGAAAGAAAAACCTAGCTGAGTGTGGTGGCATGCACCTGTAGTCCTAGCTACTCAGGAGGCTGAGGTGGCAGGATTGCTTGGGCCCAGGTATTCCAGGCTATGGTGAGATATGATCGTGCCACTGCACTGCAGCCTGGGCAACAGAGTGAGACCCCATCTCTTAAAAAAAAAAAGTCTAAAGCTGTTCAGTATCTTCAGTCTTTTTTCATTCTTCTTAAACATCCAGAGTTTCTGAAACTCAGGTAGTTTGCTCTCAGACTACTCAAGGTAGTTTGCTGTACCTTGTTTTTCTCATCCCAGCAAGCAGGGATATTGCTGTTAGTTGTGTTATGATTATTAATTAACACAGTGAGTTTAACTGTATTCATGTTTATGTTCCCTCGCTTCAGTATCTCTTTTTGTGTCTTAAACTTTCCTTCTGGGATTATTTTTCATCTTCAAAGGTCCTTTACTGAGATGTGTTTATGGTAAACTGTGTTGGTTTTTCTTTGTCTGGAAGTAATCTGTATTTTCCTCTTATTTTTGAAAGATCGTTTTGCGGATAACGTAAGTCTAGATTGACAGTATTCTCCCCAAGTGCTCTGAGATATTGTGGCGCCTCCCGGCACCCGGTGTTGTAAGGAGTTGGCTCTCAGCCTTGTTGCTGCTCTTTTATGTGTCATCTGCCTTTTCTCTCCTGGGACTCAGCATCCTCTGTCTTTGTTTTTCTGCAGGTTCACCATCACTCTCCAAATGTGGGTTTCTTTTGATTTAGCCTGTTGGGATTCATTGGGCCTTCTGAATGTGAGGATTTATGTCTGGAAAATCCTCACCTGACATCTCCTTGAACGTGACCTGTCCTGCACTCTTTATTGTCTCTTTCTAGAATATTCTTTACATAAAGGTGAAGCCTGTACATTCTCTCTTCTGTGTCCTTTCATATTTCTTTGATTTTCTATCTCTTTAACTTTCTTGGCTGCATTCTGTGTAACATCAGATTTATCATTCAGTTCATGAATTATCTTTTTTTTTTTTTTTTTTTTTTTTTTTTGAGATGGAGTCTCGCTCTGTCGCCCAGGCTGGAGTGCAGTGGCCGGATCTCAGCTCACTGCAAGCTCCGCCTCCCGGGTTTACGCCATTCTCCTGCCTCAGCCTCCCGAGTAGCTGGGACTACAGGCACCTGCCACCTCGCCTGGCTAGATTTTGTATTTTTTTGGTAGAGACGGGGTTTCACCGTGTTAGCCAGGATGGTCTCGATCTCCTGACCTCGTGATCCGCCCGTCTCGGCCTCCCAAAGTGCTGGGATTACAGGCTTGAGCCACCGCGCCCGGCCCATGAATTATCTTCTAAGTGTCGAATTTGCTATTCATGTTTCTAATTTCAATGATCACATTTTAATTTCTAATAGTATTTCATTTTTGATAACATCTTGTTCCTTTGTCACACTTCAATGCCCTCTTTTATTTCTGTAAACATATTAGCCATCATTACTGTATACTCTGCCTTGGATTATTCCGCTATTTGCAATGTTATGAATCTGATTATACGTTTAGTTGTTTCTGCTGACTCTTGCCCATGGTGGCTGGCTTCCTGGTGCGTATGGTGCCTCTGTGTTGTGAAATCACATTCGCATGGGTGGACTCTCAGGCGTCCAAGGGTGGATCCCTGTGGAGGCTTTGTGCTTGCCTTTGCCAGGACCCGAGCAGCCCACTTGGAAGTACATTTTGTGGGTGTGGCTGCTTTGAACCTTGAACCTAGTTGAGGATGGCCAGTGGTAGAGCTTCCTGAGACTTTTTCTCTTATTTACTCCTCTTTTCAGAGGCTCATGCAGCAAGCGTCCCTGCCACTTCCCCGTGACTGGCGGGTTTCCCTGGCTCACTTTTGAGGGCCCCTCTTCTGAGATCCTGGCTTCCTGCAGGGCTTCTGCTCTGAGTTCTTGCTCATGCAGGCCCCGGGCTTCGTCTCCTGTGCTTACCTGGGGCTTGTCAACACTCAGGATCCTGGCCAGCAGGGATCAACAGGACCTGTACAGATGGTGCTATACCCAGCTGGACTCATGCTTCTCCATGGCCTCAGACCTTTTGGGATTCCAGTTACCTTCTCCCCAGAAAGATTTTCAAATGTGATGTTATTGGGCATTTTCGGGTTTTAGAGGCTTTCTGTTGGGAGGGCCTCCTCCCCCATCTCTTCTGCTGTGTTCTGGAAGGGGTGTTCCTGGCCCACCTCCTCAGGATTAGAGAACTGCATTGCGGCCTGCATTTGAAGGACTCAACATAGTGGCCCGGCCTTCCTGTTTAGCTTCTCTCTCTGCTCTCCAGCCTCCGCTGGGCCTGTACACCCACTCCCTGCATGCAGAATGTCACTTGTTCTACAGCTTTCCTTGATGTGGTCTCACTGTCCCTGTTCCTGTGATCACTTAATGTGCCTGTTTATTCATCCTCCATGTTCCCTGAGGAGATGGGTCTGGGAGGGCAGCGGCAGGCCCCACTCACGCAGACCCCAAGGCTGGGCCCGCTGCTGGCCACATGCTGGCTCAGGAGACTGGCATCTGCCTCCTGGCACAGGTGGCATGTGCCCGTTCTCCTGAGGGGCATTCTCTGCAGACCAGCTCATGTGCTGTAGCATTGTGGCCTTTCACAGGAGTCAACCACCATGCATGTTTGTGCAAACCTTTCTAGAAAGTGATGGGTGGGGACGGGGCTGATGGCCTTGCAGCCTTCTGCGGGCCCAGGGCTGTCCATTCTCCATACCACTCACATGGCCACCCTGAGGGCAGCGAGCCCGGGGCCGGGAAGCAGTTCTAGTGTGTCCTGAAAAGGCCTTTCCATAGGGGCGAGAGGCCCCGTGTGTGACAGGCCGATTCCCGCAGCACCCGGCCTTTGTGGGGGAGCTGATGTGGCTGTGATGGCTGATGGGTCTGGAACGGATGGTCCCGCAGAGAGGCGCGGCTCCACGGTGCCCCCAAAATGTGCACCCCTCCATTCACTCCTGTCGTTCCCACTTGTCAGGGCCGGGTCACTGAATTCCCTGCCCCGCCCCTCCCTGAAGACTCCATCGCAGAAGGCTGGAGTGCGGGGAGGAGATGGCCCCGGCAGTGGGGGGTCTGGAAACATCTCCCTTTGTCACCTTTGGGGTCCCCTCTGGACCTGCCATGGCCTCCCTCACACTCCTCCGTGCGGGTCCAGGCTCTGCCTCACACGTGCCTTGCTTGCCACACCGGGGGCTGGGAGGCCGGGTAGGGTGGGGGTCTGCCCTCCGCCTTGAAGAGCAGGACAGCGAATCCACCCTAAACGGACTCAGCCCTGCCCCAGCCTCTTCTTGAGATGGAAGCTGTGTGTGCAGTGGGAGGGGTGTCGGGGCTGAACTGTGTCCCCCAAAATTCGTATGTTGAAGCTCTAACCCCTAGAACTTCAGAATGTGACTTAGGTCTTAAAAGGAAATAGGGGCTTAAGATAGGTGATTGAGTTAAACGGAGGCCGTAAGTCATCAAATTGTACACCTTGGATACCTAAGTCGTCAAATTGTACACCTTTGATACGTAAGTCGTCAAATTGTACACCTTCGATACGTAAGTCGTCAAGTTGTACACCTTCGATTCGTAACCTTGCAGTGCCCCAAATACCTTAATAGATGAATGTTTAAGGCAAAGGAGGTCAGCAGGGTGGTCACAACCCAGTCCGCCTGGTATCCCTGTAAGAGGAGGGGTGAGGACACAGACACACGCAGAGGGATGGCCCCGTGAGGACACACGGAGGAGACAGTGTCTGTGAGTCCAAGAGCATCTCAGGAAGCAGCCCTGCCCCGCCTTGACCTCAGACCCAGCCTCCAGGAGAACCCCTCTGAGTCTGTGCTGAAGCCCCAGGCTGTGGTGTTTTCTCACAGCCGCCCAGAGTGACTCACAGCAGAGTTTGTCCTCCCGGAGTCGCTGATGACTCTGTGCTCTCCTGGGGCCATGTCTTGCTTCTGTGGCTGAGCACCCCTGTTCCCTGCCCTTCCAGGCTTCTGCTCTGACAGCCGGGTGCCTGTGCTGATCTCCTGGCTGGGGCCGGAGACACACAGGAAGGAAGTGGGTGTTCCTGCCAGGAGCAGGGCGGGCACTTCTGAAAACAGGAGGGTGATCGGTGCATGGGGAGCCTGGCTTCATGTGCCGCTGGAAGTGGATCTGGGGATGAGTGACTCGGCTGGAATCCCGCAGGAGGTGCTGGGTGCCGAGGTCCTGAGCAGTTCCTGCTTCTCATTTTTATAACCTGGGGTGTCCCAGTTAGCTGCTGCTTTGGAACAAATCACCCACAAACTTAATGGCGTAAACGACTCCTCATTCAATTTTCTTCCACAGCTCCTCTGGGTCAAGGTTCCAGGCACACTGGGCTCAGGGTTCGACTTGCAAAATGCACTTTATGGGCCTAGCTTCTCCCTGCCGTGGTGGGGGCCCAAGAAGCATCCCAGGCTGTGGAGAACGTTGGGGTGAGTGCTGGAGGCGCTGCTCGCCACTGCTGGGCCCCACGGTGCCCACCTGGCCCCCCAGGACCCCAGCCCCACACAGCCCTTTGTCTAGCCTCCCCACCCCACGCACCTTCCTCCCTCCCCAGAATATCTGGTGAAGATTTCTTGTACCCTCCTGGGCCCACAGTCCTTGGGGCTCCTGTAGCCCGAGTGTCGGTGTCCCCCAGAATTCACGTGTTGAAATCTTACACCGCAGTGGGCTGGCGTTAGGAGGCAGGGCCTTTAGGTGAGTGACGAGGCACGAGGCTGGAGCCCCATGAATGCGATTCTCAGGCATGAATGTGATTTCTCGTGCCTGAGAAAGCAGACGCAGCCGGGGAGTTGAGACGCAGCACCAGCACAGTGTGAGCAGGAGCAAAGAGATGAAGTTTAGTTTCATTCAATGTCTTTCTCTTCGGCCGCATTGCGGGAAGAATTTCTGCTGCTCACAAGCAGAAACACAAAGCAGACAGAAGAAGTCGACGGCCGAGGGAACTCAGGGAAGGGTGAACGGAGGCAGGCAGGTAGGAAGGCCGGGGAGGAGCCTGGTGGCCCGGAGCTGGGGGCAGGCAGGGCCACCCTGTGAAAGCAGAGGGAGCCCCGGGGGCTTGGGTGGGTCCCGGGCAGGGCTCGGGTGTGTTGGCCCTTTCTTGTGCTGCCTGTGTTCTTCCCTGAGTTCAGGAGAGAGAGGGAGAAAGAAAGGGAGAGATGGGGGAGAAACACAGAGACAGGGAGAGACAGAGGGAGAGACAGGGAGAGACAGAGAGAGAGAGACAGAGAAACATGGGGAGAGAGAGAGAGGCAGAGAAGGAGTGATGGGGAGAGAGAGAAAGATGGGGATAGAGAAGGAGTGATGGGGAGAGAGGGAGAGAGAGAGACTCAAAGAGGCAGTGACTGAGGGGAGAGGCACAGAGACAAACAGAGCAGAAGGGGGACAGACATAGATGAAACAGAGACAGAGACACGGAAGAGTTTCCTGGACAGGGCCAGGAGCTCTGGTTTTGGGGACAATAGGACCTAGTTCCCGAGGGGATCTGCTTGGCGTTTGGGTGGATGGGGGGCGGGTGAGAATGGGGGAGGCTATTTCCTCAATTTGGAGGCTCCATTGACTGTAGGAGATGCAGTAGCAGAGAGAGTGAAATGAAAACTAAATCAGGCCAGGCGAGGTGGCTTACGCCTGTAATCCCAGCACTTTGGGAGGCTGAGGCGGGCGGATCATGAGGTCAGGAGATCGAGACCATCCTGGCTAACACGGTGAAACCCCCGCTCTACTAAAAATACAAAAAATTAGCCGGGCGAGGTGGCAGGCACCTGTAGTCCCAGCTACTCGGGAGGCTGAGGCAGGAGAATGGTGTGAACCCAGCAGGCAGAGCTTGCAGTGAGCCGAGATCACACCACTGCACTCCAGCCAGGGTGACAGAGGAGACTTTGTCTCACACACACACACACAAAAACAACTAAATTGATCTCGGAAGGAGACAGGGTGGAAGACGTGGCTTTTGTCCCAAAATTTCCAAAATTGCACGTACTGCACAAGTGTACTTGGGGCAGGGCATGAACGGCTTCCGGGATCCCCCCACCTGGTGGAGCTGAAGGCGCGATGCTCACCTGCTTCAGGAGAGCAGGTGCGACCACAGCCGGCCAGGGCCCAGCCTCCCAGCCCAGCTCTCCTGCCTGCTCGGGTGGTAACTCCACCCACAGGTGGCAGCTGTGGCCACACGTCCCTGGGCCACGTGATTGTGTGGGGTCAGGCGTGACTCCTGCTGGGCTCTTCCACCTGCCAGGCTTGGGGGTGGGAGTGGGAGGACGTGGCTGTTGCTGTGGGGACATCCCTCTTGTCACCATGGCAGAGGAGCCTGGAGTGGATCCCAGCAGTGCCGCCCACACACACCCAGAGCAGATCCCAGCAGTGCTGCCCGTGCCCCTGGATCCAGCTGTGCCTGAGGCCACCTCACCCACTGCCTTTTGAGCGGTGGGAGTTGTCTGTGCTATTGAACTTCAAAGCCCTGAGGTCACCTCACCCACTGCCGTTGAGCGTGGGAGTTGTCTGTGCTATTGAACTTCAAAGCCAGCTTGGGTCAGGCTTTAGTTCTCTTGTGACTGAAAACGTGCTGGGGTGGGTGAGTGACAGGTGCCTTGGGAGGTGACACAGCTGCGTGGGCAGGACCCAGAGGTGCTGACCCAGGAGGCCTCCTGGTGCCAGGGGGAGCCATGTGGAGGGGTCCGGCACGGATGGTGGGAAGCACCAAGTCACCCTGACCCCAAAAGAATGGCAGAGTCCAGGGCTGCAGGGAGGAAGGGCTCAGTGCTGCCTGTGGCAGCTGGGGCAGTTCTGGTGCCTCACGGGAGGGGCAGCCGTGGAAGCTCCCATGAGCTTCCAGAGCTCCTCGGTACGAGGCCCTCCCTCAGCACGAAGGACGAATCTCACATGGTCCCTGCTGCCTGGATGGAGGGGAGTGACTAAAGATGGCAGGGACAGAGGCGTGGCAGGTCCTGTCTGCAGGGCGCTGCCCCGAGGTGGAGCAGGGGGCCTGGCAGTCCTACCGGGCTCAGAGCCTCCCCTCACCCTGTGCTTGGCTGGGGCATCAGAGCCTGTGGTGGGGCACCTGTAATTCTTGATGGGGCTCTGCTGGGTCGGGGGCTGCTTAGGCCTGGACGCCCTGGTTGTGCCCATCCCCCTCTCCCTGCACGCTGTCCCCTGCTCTCGAGAGGCTCCCTGCAGCCCTGACTCTGGCCGGGGAGGAGTCTGGTCGGTGGCGCACAGCAGGTGTTCAGCTGCTGCCCAGAGCTGCCCCCGGGCTCAGGAACTGAGGGAAGGGCTGTGGAGCCTGAAGCCTGGGCCTGTCCTGTGCTGTAGCCGCACCACTGGGTGATGCAGGAGCCACTTCACCTCCCTGGCACCCCAGCCTCATTTGGCAGCCTGGGAGCGTGGGCCTCGGGCAGCCAGAGCGCAGGCAGCCTCCTGTCCCTCCAGGGAGGCCCTGACCGTGTCCTCATGGGGCCCCCTCCAGGTCCTGGCTCCAGGTCGGGACAGTGGCTCCTCCACCACCAAGTAGGAGAAACCCTGGAGCATGAGTCCTCGTCCCTCATCGTCCCGGGGACAGGCGGACCCCCAAACGCTGCATGGTCGGGCTGACAGGCCAACTTGGCAGAAGCTCTAGCTTTACAGGAAGCCAGTGACCGTTTAGTCTGGAGCTGTAACGAAGCCTCAGAGCTGTAGTTTTCTTTCCCCTTTAGCTCCAGGAAAGGTTATCTGCCCTGCACAGCTCTCTGGGGGCCTGGCTGGGCTCTGAGAGCATCAGACTGATTATCATAAGAAAATAATTTCTGCAGACACATTCCTCGCTAGAAGCAGGGGACAAAGCCCAGCTTCAAAGACAATTCCACACATGCCCTCCCTGCCCTGCACAGCTGCCTGCCGGGTGGGAGCAGAGCCTGTGCAGCCAGGCTCAGGGGCCTGGGCAGGGACAGCATGTGCCAGGGGTGCAGCTCGGACGGGAGCCTCAAAGCGACAGCACCGCAACGTGAAGCTACAGTTGGGGAGACACAGCTGCCGCCATTCCCAGGCCTCATCTCCACCGTGAGACATTGGACTCTCCCTGACCCCCGTCTCTTAGAACCTCCCCTCCATCCGGGGCAGTTCGGCAGCCCCCAAGCAGCCATGGGAAGCCTGCCGAATGCCTCTGGGCCGCCACAGACAGCAGAGCCCGCAGGAGCCTCGCTCACACAGCCTCATGTCCGCTGTGGTCTTGGTGGGCAGGGGAGCCGGGGGTCTTGGCCCTGGACCACCATCCGGGGACCATGTTTTCACACCTGCAAAGCTCCCTGCCCCACCCCCACGTGCCAGCTGGTGTTGACACCTTTGTAGAGTGGGAACCTGCCTCCAAGCCCCAACCTGCAGCCAGAGGGCAGTTTATAGACCAGGTGAGAGGGCGCCATGCCCAGAACCAAGGAGCGCAAGTCCACAGTGCCCATGAGACCCTCATGCTGGCCGGCGCAGGGGCCATCCTCTGCCTCTGCAGGTCTTCATGGGAAACCGCGGGGGCAGGTGGGGCAGCTGCAGGATCCGCGAAGCTGGCTGTTTGCAGAGGGCACAGCTCCACCAGTAACAGCCGAGGCTGCCCACATGCTTCCCGCAGTATCAGAGCAGCCTCCAGGGCCGTTGTCTCAGGCAGCACGGGACGCCTTTCTTAAATGCGTTTCAATAGCTGTGGGAAAGCCTTAATCGGTCCCAAAAGAACCCAGATGTGCAACAATGACAAGACCTCCTCTGAGACTCTAGAACCTTCTGCCATCACAGACGGAAGGGAGCCGTGGAGCAGGTGGGAGATTTGCAGTCAGCAAAGGCTGGGCAGGTGGGGCAGCCGCACGCTGGGGGCCCTCTCCACGGTCCTCCCGGGCCCACCCCTCCTGCGGTCCCGGGTCATCCACCTGCTGGCCCCGCCCTGCCCGCACGGCCAGGTCTGACAAGAACCTGGGCTCAGCAGACCAAAGCTGGCCCAACCCCACCCCCAAGAAGAATGAAACAATTTTTTATTTACCTCTTGCAGAAAAGTAAAAGATCATTTATTAATTCTGTTGCTGCATAGCAAAACGAAGTGTCAAAAGCACCTTCCGCACACAAGGCTGGTGGTCCTGTTCCCGCGAGGTCGGGCTGTGTTGGAGGACGTGGGTCCTCCGGGTAATGAGAAGCTGCTGGAGGGCCCTGAGCTGCCTGGACTAATGATTAACGCCCGTCTGTGCTGGCCGGTTTCTCGAATGCCTCGTGACGATTGCGCACAGCCGGACATCATTTGTACTGAGAAAGAAAAGGAAGTCACTGAGGCTTTCTGAGGTGAGCGGGGTGGCTGCGGGGGGATGGGACTCACACCTGCTAATGACCAGTACACAGGACCTGCCCAGAGACTCAGACACACAGCTGAAGTCACATCCCACGGGGGCACCCTCACCAGAAACAGTCAGAACGCATTCCACAGGGGTATCCTCACCAAAAACAATCAGAATGAGTTTGCAGTTAAGGATTTCTGTCCAGCCAATGAACAGTCTCCAAAACGTTTTGCAGATCCCCCTATAAAAACCTTACCAGCACTTGCTTCCAGGACAGTGCTCAGGACTGCCCGACTCTGTATCCAAATTGCAATCTTTGTTTCCCAAATAAATGCTCGTTCCTTCCACCTCCATGTCAATCTTTTCTTCGTGAACACAGCTGACGTCAGGAGCGGGGCCCAGCGAGATCTCTCCTTTGAGCGGCTTTCTCTGGAATTGGGTGAGGTTCCCACAACAGAGGCCCCCGTGCACAACCCTTCCTCGGGGCTGGCACCGCCTTTCAACTGAGGCTGATACCTTTATTTGGGAATCTGGGGACTGTTGCTGCCTCTGTGCCAGCAAAGGCTTTCAGCTTGGAGGACGTTTTCGCCGCTTACTGGGAGTTTTCCTAATGGTGAGTATTACTATCTTAAGTATTGGACTCTGTGAGTCTAAACCTCCTAACAGCTGTGCTGCCTCTGGACTCCAGCCCCGTTTATCTGGAGCCGCGGACCTTTTGACTTTGGCCAAACTGGGGTTCCTTTGCTACACCACCCTAAGTTTCCTCCGAACTAACTAGAAGAACTGGGTTCCAAAACAAGGGTCTTACCCTATGGGAAGTCCACAGAGCCCTAGGAAGGGAGCGTGCTCACGGGAACATGCTGAGCGTGAGGAGAGTTGGGTGCAGCTTCTCCACAAGTGAGAGAACGGCCTGTGGCTATGTATTACAATATGCACGTCCGGATGGGCGCATGTTTTAATTGGCATTCAGAGGCATCTAGATGCTATCAGAACTCTAACATTGCCTCTCTCCAAAACAGTGTCTGAACTTACAGAGTCTGATAAAGCACTGAAAGATGGAGTCCTGGGCCCAGGTCTCCTCCTGCCCCTCATTTGGGTTGTTGATGAGTTTGGAAACAGACTTTTTCTTTTTTTTTCGAGTTGGAGTCTTGCTCTGTCACCCAGGCTGGAGTGCAGTGGCACGATCTCGGCTCACTGCAAGCTCCGCCTCCCGGGTTCACGCCATTCTCCTGCCTCAGCCTCCCGAGTAGCTGGGACTCCAGGAGCCGCCACCTCGCCCGGCTAGTTTTTTGTGTTTTTATTAGAGACGGGGTTTCACCGTGTTAGCCAGGATGGTCTCCATCTCTTGACCTCGTGATCCGCCTGCCTCGGCCTCCCAAAGTGCTGGGAATACAGGCATGAGCCACCGCACCCGGCGCCGGAAACAAACTTTTTAACCTCCAGGGGAACCAAGTTAAAATGATACTTTCCTCAACAGTTTATTAAATTGAATTTGGCTTCCCTCTGCTTTGGCCATAATCACAATTTCTGGGTATTCAAAATTGAAGTCTGATGAGGCTAAAGAAAAAAACGTGGTTGATTCTACAGCAAAAGCCGCTGCCTTGAGTTTCACTAAGACTAAAAACCTTACAGCTGAGATAATTTTCCAAAAAAGGACGTAAGTCATATTATTAAAGACGCCCTGTTGCAAGCACCCATGAGTTGGTGTTACCAGAATCTATGGAAACATCAGACGACTCATTGGGCAACTAATGAACTTACACGTTTAGAAAACAGTACTGGGGGGGGGGGAACATTTCAAGGGCGGCCAAAGAGGCACAACTGCCTTGTGCTGTTTGCCCAAAATTCAACCCAGCGAAGACACTTCCGACAGTCCCAGGCCGTTCTGACCTGCCCAGCAGGCCCTCTGAGGCCTGGCCAATGGACTTCATCCAGCCACTGCCTCCCGAGACTATAAATATGTCGTGATGATTTGCATGTTCTCCTCCTGGGTGGAAGTGTTCCCTTCCTGATGTGCCACTGCCGCAGATGCTGCAAACTCTACTAGAACAGACTCTCCCTAAGTGACGGGCACATCTTCACACGCAGCGGCAAGGAACTCCACTGGCCAGGTCGTAAAACCAATCTGTGAAGTCCGGTCCACATTACAGTGCTGTCATTGTGCCTACCATCCCAGTCTGGCAGACGGGCAGAAAGCACAGATGACATCACCAAGATTCAACTGGCAAAATTTCAGGAAGCACTGAAATTGCCCTGGCCAAAGGCACTTCCTGTGGTCCTTCTGAATCCAAGGTCTGCACCTTTCGGAAACTGCAAGTTGTCACCTTTTGAAATGATCACGGCAGGGTCGATGCGCAGAGTCCCTTCTGCTCTGAACAGTCCATGTATTAAAGGAGACATGCTTCAATGCTGTAAAGGAATAATGAAGGCAGTTCACACAAGTCATACCCTGGTCAGACAGTCTTTACATAGTGTGTTCCCAGGAGATAAAGGCACCAGACATCATGACCTTCAGCCTGATCATTTGCTCTACTGGAAAAGACATTTACAGAAAGATTTCCTTCAATCTCAGCGAAGAGTCCACGTCAGGTACTCCTTACAATCCCTGTGCTGTCAAACTAAAAGGTGTCGGCCCTTGGATTCAGGCTTTTCATTTAAAGAAACCTCTACCCCCTGCTGGAATTCAGACAATCCCCTGAAATGAAAACGGACCCGAAGGTGAAGCAGGTGACACTAGAGCTTGACTGAGGGTACGTCCCCAATGAGGGACACGGCTCCCTGGGACAAGTGCCTCCCAGCAACGAGGGACAACATCACATTCACCAACTGATCTGTGACTTTCTGGAGGAAGAACTTGATCAAAAGGGGGAAATGTGAAAGAAAATGAAGTCACCAATGCTAAGGCTTTCTAAGTGGAACTGGGTGGCCGCGGGAGGCCTGCATTCACACGGCTGACGGCCAGGTCACAGGACGCCCGTAGACTTGGACCAGCAGCTGAAGTCAGCCCGACGGCCTTCACATCTCCCAGCTGGGAGGGCCCTGAAGAACTAACCCACCAGAAAAGGCTTCATTTAGGATTTCTCCCCAGCAATGAACTGCCTCCAAAAACCCTTTGTGGAAATCCCCTATACACATCTCTCCAGGCCGGGAGAGGTGGCTCATACCTGTAATCCCAGCACTTTGGGAGGCTGAGGTGGGTGGATCACCTGAGGTCAGAAGTTTTGAGACCCAGCCTGGCCAACACAGTGAAACCTCATCTCTACTAAAAATACAAAAATTAGTTGGGTGTGGTGGTGGCACGCACCTGTAGTCCCAGCTACTCAGGAGGCTGAGGCAGGAGAATCCCCTGAACCCGGGAGGTGGAGGTTGCAGTGAGCTGAGATCGCGCCACTGCTCTCCAGCCTGGGCCACAGAGTCTCACTCCATCTCAAACAAAGAGAAAAACCAAAACTCTCCAGTGTTTGCCTTCCAGGACACTGCTCAGGGTCACCCTGACTCAGTTTACCCAAATCACAATCCTTTGTTTCCCAAATAAACGCTTTAGTTAAAAGTATTAAAAGTGAACAATGAAAAAGCAGATTCAAAATGTATTCAAATGGTTCTAACTCGATGTGTTAGTAGAGTCACAGCTGCTTACTGAAAACAAACATTGAAACTTGGTCTACTCCAGGAAGATGTGTGGAAAAAGGGTGAAGGGTGAGCCATTGGGCCCAGCCCACCACAGAACGGCCCCCTGTGCTTGTGTGTGCCCCAACTCACAGTGACAACACCCTGGCCAGGCCTCTGCATGTTGGCTTGGTGTCATCTGCCTTGCACTGGAGTGAAACAGGGTCAGGCTGCCACCATTCACACAAATTTTAAAAAGGAAACCTTTATCAAGGGAGTATCTTTGGACTGTTTTAAAAGTCTTTGGAACCATAACTTGGAGCTGGCAGAATAGGCCGTGGCTGTGGACTTGAGCACAACCAACAGTACTGAAAACACTGCTTTACATCCATTCCAAGTTGCAAGTCCATCTTTTCTCCCTGCAACAAAAAGACCATTTGCTTAAAAAAGGGAGAGGGTTCCATCATCCTTGCAGCAGCCAAGACAACCCCTTAGGGTCCGCCTGGGCTCTCAGACCCAGTACCTCCTTCCAGGGATGTGCCCACACTGGGTCCTTTTGTTAAATTACATCTGGCCTAAAGCTGGCCATTCTTTGAATTCCTACCTAGTGAACTGCAACCTAACGAAGCATGTAAACAAACTCAACCTAGTAAGTCTATTCTTGTAACAAGTAGCTGAGTCTGTCATAAGCTGCCAGTGGATCAGACCACACCCAAATGTGGCAGAGGCCCAGCCGTAGCCAATCAGGCTGTTTTCCTGCCTCACTTTCGTGTTCTGTCTTTAAGTGCTGCTTGCCCATGCTGCTGGGTACAGCTCGCTGAGCCTCTCCTGGTTCTGAGTGGAATTCATGAACTGTTCTTTGTTCAAATAAATTCTAAAGTTTTTCTTTTTTTGAGACAGAGTCTTACTCTGTCACCCCAGCCTGGAGTGCAGTGGCACAATCTCAGCTTATGGCAACTTCCGCCTCCCAGGTTTAAGTGATTCTCCTGCCTCAGCCTCCCGAGTAGCTGGGATTACAGACATGCACCACCACGCCCGCTAGGCTAATTTTTTTTTTTTTTTTTTAAGTAGAGATGGGATTTCACCATGTTGGCTGGGCTGGTCTCAAACTCCTGACCTAAAGCACTCCAACCGCCTTGACCTCCCAAAGTGCTGGGATTACAGGCGTGAGCCACCGCATCCAGCCTCAAGTTTTCAACACTCTTGACCATTGTGTCTCACCAGGACTAAGCAAGAGCCTCCTCACCAGCCTCCGGCTTCCAGGCTATTCTCTACACAGTCACATCACACCCTGCTCTGCTCAGGCTCCACAGAGGCCTCCTACCCACACATCCTCCCGATGCATCACTGGCCCGGTTGCTCCATCTGGGACACCAGCATCTCTCCGCCTTGGCCTTATGTGCCCTGGGGCCTCTACTTATTGTTCCTGGCCACTGCCTCTTACAGCCCCACTAGCCTTCTTGGGCCCCTCCCAACCTCCCACCTCCTCCAGGCTGCGTTCTCCACTGAGTTCTGCAGCATTTACCAGCACCTGGCACACAATCTTCTCACTGGCTGGTCTCTTCCCACCACAGTGAAACTCACAAAGGCCATACTGCCATCTCCTATGTGCCTAAAAACCTGGCAGTTTTCAAACTTTTACAGCTGTGGAATTCTTTCCCCAAAGAGGCCTCCCAGCAGTCTAACGAACAGAGGGCTGGCTGCTGTTGATGATGACGAGGGCTTGCAGGGCCCCTTGAGCAGACCCAGGAAACACTGGGGACCCCAGGGGCTCTGGCAGAACTGGTGCCCTGATGTAGATGCCACAGCACTCACAGGCCAGCAGGGGCGGCCTTACCCTGTTCCACCACCTGGTCACTATCTGCTTTCTGGGAGATGTGAAAGGGTTCTTCCACCTTCCGCTGGGTAGCAGGAAATGAGTCTAATGAGCCTACGCTCCACAGCTAACTACCATAAAGCAGTTTATTTTTCTTAAAAAGGAAGGTACATGGTCACAGTCCAAAATGTTTTATACAGCTCTCAACCTGGAAAATGCAATTGATGAAAAAGGCACTGTTTCTAGAACAAATGGGAAAAGAATAAATATGTCACCATTTACCTTGCACAGCTTTGAGTAACACCATGGGACCCTGTCACACGTTCAGGGTCAATTTTAAAAGCTTGAGAAGGAGAAGACACAGCAAGGTGATGTCCTAGATTAGCCAGGCTCCGAAGGGAAGAGCTGTCTGTCCCTCCTCACTAACCCTCCTCTCTGTCACACAAGTGTCCGTGTCACTGTTCCTCTAGCAGATGTGGAAAGTGGGTGCTCAGTGAGGATTCAGCCCCCACCAGCCTGAGGGTCACACGACACCATGGTGGGAAGTCACAAAGGGTAATGGGCCAAGAGGGAGAGGGGGGCTCCCTGACCCTGAGGACCCCTGAGGCACTGCTGCACCTTCCACAGATTCTGCGTCCAGCGCTGCCCTCTTTGCAGATGCCCCTCGTGGTGGTGGCACAAAGACCTAAAAATGATTTCTGTAAAATGGGTACAAGGAGCTCCCTGATAAAGCAGCTCATCCTAGACAGCCTTTTGGAGTTGGTGTGACTATCCTTCCTCATTTCTAGCTCTCAATAGTGAATGGTGGACCCGGAGGCCCCACGTGCACCTGCCAGCCGAGGCGAGGGCGGGGCAGCCAGCTGGGCCTGGTGTGAGGAGCGGAGTTGCAAGTTTCCTACAGACAATCCACCAAGTGTCCCAGAGACGCCACTGAAAAACTTCCCAGCACTCTGATGTGCTGACGGTAGGGCCTGAACTGTCATCCCTCCATGGGGCTCCCTGAGGCCTCAGGCCCTTCCCTTTGCAGCACCAGGTCTGCCCTGCACACATCCCAGGAGGAAACAAACAGGCGGCCTCCTGCTGCACGGAGGGCAACAGAGGGATTCGGGAGGCGCCTGGTCACTCTGCAGACATTTAAAATGACTCTTCTCCTTGCACCAGCTCCCAGGGAAATGTCAGCCCGTGTCCACCTGATGGAGGGTGTATCTATCCTCAATGCGCTTAAAATATGAAGACATGAAAAGTGGCTGGTAAGGCCAGAGCTGGAGCCTGACAGACACTCCTGCTTCTGGGTCACCACGCGTGCCCTGCTGGCCACCGAGCTGTGGGTTCACAGACACTGCCTGAAAACACAACTGCCCCCGAGGGCAGCAGAGCCTCTTCGTCAGCCGTGGCGGCTGGAAACGCCAAGGACAGAGCACAACTCGAGACGCGCTGCACCTCTAGAGGCGTGGGGCCTCTTCTGGGCCTGGGACCCTGTGAGGGACAGTCCTGTCCACCGAGCTCCTGGCTGGCAGCAGACGGTGACTCCGCGGCAACACAGCCTGCGTCCACCCACGTCAGTCGGGTCCGGGAGCAGCCCCGGAGGAGCCTTCTCAGTAGGTGATCTTCCAGTGCGTGGGCTGCTCACACGCCTTCTCTTGGTCTCCGCAGAACCTGTTGTACGTCGTCTTGGGGTCCAACCCCAGGATTTCTCTTTCCTCGTGAATCCGAAAAGAAAATGTTGAGACTGAGGTGCCAATAAAAAACCTGCAAAGGACCACAGAGGTTCCAGAGTTAGGGAGAACTGAGATCACAGAGGTTTCAGAGTTAGGGAGAACTGAGAGGAGCAGGTGAGTGAAATGAGTTCCAGAGTTACATGGAACCGACACAGCCGCCTCCCTGCTGGAACCCCTCACTCAGATGCCCTTGACATCTGCGCCCTGAGGGGCTCTGCCTGGTGCTGCAGCCCCATCCCCACCCCACGGTCAGCAGCCACCACACTCCTGTCCCACCACATGCCCCCCCAGGAGCTCTCGTCTCCGTCACCAAATCCCAGACCAGGCACGCCGGTGCAGGTCGAATACCTCCTGGACCAGGCCTGCCGGTGCAGGTCAAATACCTCCTGCGGGTCACATGGTGAACAATGAGAGATTCCTACTAATCACAACACTGTCTAGCCAAGGCATGGGGGTTCCTTATCCTGAGGCACAAGAGAAATCACAGAGGTCAAGGCCCCCTCCACACACACACTGTACGGGCTGGTGGGGACACCCTTCTCCAGGGGTTTCTTCACACCTCGGGTCAGTGGCCTGCCCATTCCTCTGGCTCCTGCGCAGTTGGTCTCTGGCTCTCCAGCAGCACTTCATGAACTTCATGAACAAGCAAACCCCAGAGATGTTTCCAGAGCAAACGTGACGTGCCCAGCACTGTACACGGAAACATAGGGCCAGCAGGCTGCACAGGCCGGTGTGCTGCTGGGTGGGGGCGGCGTTGGTGGGGAGACCCTCACCACCCCACACACAGTGGCCTGTCAGAGCAGGCCGCACCGGCCTGGAGGCAGAGCAGCTTCAGTGAGCTGGGCCAAGTGCTTCACGCAGTTGGGGGCAGGAGGCCAAGAGCTGTCAGGCCTCCCCTCAGTGTCAGGCCTCCTGGGCTGGGGAGACAGCACTGCCAAGCTCGCAGTCAAATCTCAAGGCCACACCTGAGAAGCAGGGGCGAGCTTGTGACTGGGCTCCCGCACACCTCCACCTTGACCTAAGAAGTCAGCACTGCCTCCTGTCTGCTTAACAGGTAAAGGGATCCACGCCCTGCAGACAGCATCACCGGGAGCCTCTGTGGGTCTTACGCACTGCCCAGAACACCACAGGAAACAGCAGATGTTTGAAGAGGCACCGGCTCAGGGCGCTCAGCATTCCTCGGGCAGGAGGGAGACAGACTAACCCACAGAGACCCACACACGTGCACAGTGCTAACCACGGGAAGACCATTCCCTCTACTTGCCTTTTTTATTGAACTCAAACTGTTTCACCCTAACCCCAACCTTAGTCTCCTATGCAGACGGGCAGACAGGTCTTTGGAGGAACAGAGGCCCAGGCCTACCTCCTACAGCAGCCCCACGAGAATGACGGCACGCAGGGCCCAGGATCCCAGCCTTGCGGACGCTCGTGGCAACCCCACAAGAAAGATCGCACACAGGACCCAGACTCCCGGCCTCAGGGACACTCACGACAACCCCACGAGAACAACCACACGAGGGCCCAGGCTCCCGGCCTCGGCGATGCTCATGATGCTCTTCAACAACACACACAGCACCAAGGACGTGCCCAACTCGAGGGCACGGGCAACTCTCAGGGCAGGGGGCAGACGGGGCAGAAACTGGGAATGACGGGAAAATGAGACACAAGAAGAGGTTCTGAGATGAGGCCAGCTATGCCAACAGCCTGCTATGGAGGAAGTCTGGGCGTGAGAATTGCAAGGGCAAGATACACAATTAACTTCAGCCCAGGGAAACACTGAACCAGATGCTACAGGAGACTCAGATGAGGAGGTAAACAGTGTGGAAATGACCACTGTGAACACAGGTGACCATCTGCTCTGACACCGAGTACCTGGGATGGAAGAACCTTTGAAAGTCCCCCAACCCGCTCTCGGCCGACGGTGAAGGGGGCAGGCACCTGGCATGTGAGCAGATCCACTGGTCAATAATCGCAACACCTCCATCCTTGTAGAGCTCCAGCTCCTCCCACGTGGGTTCAAACCTCACCATCTCGGGTAACAGCTTTTTTAGCTCTTCATATTCTGCGAAGTAGAAGGAGAGACCCTTTGAACCGGATCCTCCGGTAGGAACAGATACGCATCTCTTTAGCAGAAAGGCATGCATACTTGGCTTCTGGTTAATTCGTTAGGAACTGGCTCAAAAGATGCAGACACACAGTTCAGCTTTACCCTCCCAGGAATTACAGTTGAAGATCATGCAGGCCTAGGTCTACCCAGAACGGAACCAGGGATCAAGACGAAAAGAAAGAAATGAAAGGCACTGAAGCTCCATACCCTTTCTGACGGCATCTGTGGCCACAAACACCTTGTCCAGCCGGTGGATCTTCATGAGGCTGCGGATCTTCCTCACGGCCCCTTCCAGGCTGGGCACATCCTCTCTGTGACCCCAGATAAAATCTTTTCTTCTCAGATGGACTCCCAGGTAGGGGCCCCCTAGTGCCGAGCCCAGCTTGACCTAGCAAAGAACCACAAGGAAATGCAGAAACTGACAGGCGGGCTCGGGGCTCACCCTGGGCACTGGGTGGACTTGAGACGCAGAGGGACGACCATTTCCATGTGGCCTCCTCCACGGGGTGGCCTCCAGGGCTAAGGGATTCAGGTGGAATCTCGGGGGCGACCAGATGTCTTTCTAAGAAGATAGTGAAGCAGTATTAATTACCACACATCATTTTACTGAGTTAAAGAAAAGTATTTAAAAAGAGAACAGCATGTGGAGACTCACGCTGCAAACTTTTGCTCTGAGAACCACTGCAGGGACGTGCCAGCTCCTGTGGACGAAGCAGCTCACAGCTGCAAACTCCCCAAGAGCCAGAATGCTCTGCTGCCCTCTTGACAGCACCACCTCCTGGCTGGAGGCCACCAATGCAAATGGTTACAGCAAATTCTAACAGAACCCTGCTCTAAAGAAGGAGAAAGCAACAGCTAATTACACCACTTGCAACATCCTGGCTGACTACAGGTCCAGAGTCTGTCCACATGACAACTTCACTGCAGCATAACCAGCATTCGAGAAAGCCAGTGCACTCAGCAAAACGACAACCAAGGACCCTGCCAGAGTCCCCTTCACTCCCCTGCCACCTCCACAGAGCAGGTGCTGGTACCCACGGCTGGGAGACCTGAAGACAGATCACATCACAGGACTCTCTGCAGTCATTCCCCAGCACCCTCCCAGGGCCTGGAAGCCCCACTGGGTGGCTAGACCCAGAAGAGCAATCTCAGTCACTGCAGCTCAGCTCTCAGGAAGCCCCATCCCTAGGGGAAGGGAAGAGCACCACAGAGCACCCCGTGGGATGAAAGAATCCGAACAGCAGCCCGTGAGTTCCAGATCTTTCCATTGAAATAGTCTGCCCAAATGAGGAGGCAGAAAACCAACTGTGATAATATGACAAAACAAGGTTCTATAGCACCCCCAAAAGATCACAGTAGCTCCCCAGCAATGGATCCAAACCAAGAAGAAATCTCTGAATTGCCAGATAAAGAATTCCGAAGGTTGATTATGAAGCTGCTCAAGGACATACCAGACAAAGGTGAAAACCAACTTTTCACTTTCTTTGTTGGCTTTGTCTTGATGACCTGTCTAGTGCTGAAAAAGGTGAAAGGTGAAAAAAATACAGAATATGGATGAAAAATGCTCCAGATAAATAGGTATCATAAAGAAAAATCAATTCCAACTTCTGGAAATGAAAGACACGCTTAAAGAAACGAAATGCACTGGGAAGTTTCGATAATAGACTAGAACAGGAGAAGAAAGAGCTTCAGAGCTTAAAGAAAAGGTTTTCAAATTAGCCCAATTCAACAAACACAAAGATAAAAGAATAGTAAAAAAAAAAAAAAAAAGAACAAAGCCTCCAAGATATTTGGGATTATGTTAAACAACCAAACCTAAGGATAATTGGTGTTCCTGAGGAAGAAGAGAAATCGAGAAGTTTGGAAAATGTATTTGAGGGAAGAATTGAGGAAAACTTCCTGGTCTTGCTAGAGATCTAGACATCCAAATACAGGAAACTCAAAGAATACCTGGGCAATTCATCACAAAAAGATCATCGCCTAGGCACATCGTCATCAGGTTATGTAAAGTCAGGACGAAGGAAAGAATCTTAAGAGCTGTGAGGCAAAAGCACCAGGTAACCTATAAAGGAAAACCTATCAGATTCACAGCAGATTTCTCAGCAGAAACCCTACAAGCTACAAGGGACTGGGGTCCTATCTTCAGCCTCCACAAACAAAATAATGATCAGCCAAGAATTTTGTATTTAGCAACACTAAGCTTCATAAATGAAGGAGAGATCATCTTCTTCAGACAAACAAATGCTGAGAGAATTCACCACTACCAAGCCAGTACTACAAGAAATGCTAAAAGAAATTCTAAATCTTGAAACAAAACCTCAAAATACACCAAACTAGAACCTCCTTAAAGCATAAATCTCACAGGGCCTATAAAACAACACAATTAAAAGAAAGAAAGAAAGAAAGAAAACAGGGTATTCAAACAGCAACTAGCATGATGAATAGAATATAGCACCTCACACCTCAATACCAAAGTCGAATGTAAATGGCTTCAATGCTCCACTTAAAAGAAACAAATAGCAAAATGGATAAAAATCCGCCTAAAAGCTGTGAGGCAAAAGTCTTCAAGAGACTCACCTAACACATAAGGACTCACATAAACTTAAGGTAAAGCGGTGGAAAAAGATATTCCATGCAAATAGACACCAAAAGTGAGCAGGGTAGCTATTCTTATATCAGACAAAACAGACTTTAAAGCAACAACAGTTAAAAAAGATGGAGGGACATTATATAATGATAAAAGGATCAGTCCAACAGGAGAATGTCACAATCCTAAATATACATGCACCCAACACTGGAGCTACCAAACTTATAAAACAATTACTACTAGACCTAAAAAGTGAGATAGACAGCAACACAATACAAGTGGGGGCTTCAATACTCCACTGACATCACTAGACAGGTCATCAAGACAGAAAGCCAGCAAAGAAACAATGGACTCAAACTATATCCTGGCACAAGTGGACTAAGATATTTACAGAACATTCTACCCAACAGCTGCAGAATAGACTTCCTGTTCATCAGCACACAGAACGTTATCCAAGACACTTCCTGTTCATCAGCACACAGAACGTTACCGTTACCCGAGGCACTTCCCGTTCATCAGCATACGGATCGTTACCGGAGGCACTTTCTGTTCATCAGCACATGGAGCGTTATCCAAGACAGACCATATGACTGGCCAGAAAACAAGCCTCAATAAATTTAAGAAAATCAAAATTATGTCAAATACCCTCTCAGACCACAATGGAATAAAACTGGAAATTAAATCCAAAAGGAACCCTCAAAACTCTACAAATACATAGAAATTAAATAATCTGCTCCCAGTCTTTGGGTCAAGAATGAAATTAAGATGGAAATTTAAAAATTATTTGAACTGAATAACAGTGACACAACTTATCAAAACCCCTGGGACACAGCAAAAGTGGTGCCAAGAGGAAAATTCACAGCATTAAACGCTTACATCAAAAAATCTGAAAGCGCACAAATAATCTAAGGTCGTACCTCAAGGAACGAGAGAAAAAAGAACAAACCAAACCCAAATCCAGCAGAAGAAAAGAACTAAGATGAAAGCAGAACTAAATGAAATTGAAACGAACAAACGAAAAAATACAAAAGTTAAATGAAACAATAAGCTGGTTCTTTGAAAAGATAAACAACATTGATAGACCATTAGTGAGATTAATGAAGAAGAGAGAAGATCCAAATAAGCTCAATTAGAAACAGAACGGGAGATAACCACAGTCGATACCATAGAAACACAAATGATCATCCAAGGCTACTATGAACACTTTCATGTGCACAAACTGGAAAACCAAGAGGATGAATTCCTGGAAATACACAACCCTTCTAGATATAAACCAGGAAGAAATATAAACTCTGAACAGACCAATAACAAGTAGTGAGATTGAAACAGTAATTTAAAAATTGCCAACAGAAAAAGTTCAGGACCCAATGGGTTCACAGCTGAAATCACTCAAAGAAGAATTGGTACCAATTCTACTGAAACTATTCCAAAAGACAGAGAAAGAGGGAATCCTCCCTAAATCAACAGACTAATATCCCTGATGAACATAGATGCAAAAAGCCTCAAAAAAAATACTAGCTAACTGAATCCAACAACATATCAAAAAGGTAACACCATGATCAAATGGATTTCATATCTGGGATGCAGGGATGGTTTAACATATGGAAGTCAACAAATGTGACACACCGCCTAAACAGCACTAAAACAAAATCATATGATCATTTTAACCGCCTAAACAGCACTAAAAACAAAAATCATATGATCATTTTAATAGATGCAGAAGAAGCATTCGACAAATCCAGCATCGCTTTATGATTAAAACCCTCAGCAAAGGTAGCATAGAAGGGACGTACCTCAAGGTAATAAAGGTCATCTATGATAAATCCAAAGTCAACATTATACTGAACGGGGAAAAGTTGAAAGCATTCCCCCTGAGAACTGGAGCAAGACAAGGATGCCCACACTCACCACTTCTATTCAACATGGTCCTGGAAGTCCTAGTCAGAGCAATCAGACAAGAGAAAGAAAGAAAAGGCATCCAAATCAGTAAAGAGTAAGTCAAACTGTCACTGTTCACTGATGATATAATCGTATACCTAGGAAACCCTAAAGACTCATCCAAAAAACTCCCAGATTTGACAAATGAATTCCATGAAGTTTCAGGATACAAAATCAATGCACACAAGTCAGCAGCACTGCTATACACCAATAACAACCAAGCTGAGAATCAAACCAAGAACTCAACTCCTTTTACAACAGCTGCAAAAAAAAAAAAAAAAAATGAATGAAACAAAAAACAACAACCACCAAAAAACCCCACAAAACTTGATCTCTACAAGGAAAATTACAAAACACTGCTGAAAGAGATCACAGACAACACAAACTATTGGAAACACATCCCATGCTCATGGATGGGGAGAATAAATATTGTGAAATGACCATACTACAAAAGCAATCTATCAATTCCCATCAAAATGCCATCATCATTCTTCACAGAACTAGAAAAAACAAAATCCTAAAGTTCATATGGAACCGAAACAGAGCCTACACAGCCAAAGCAAGACTAAGCAAAAAGTACAAATCTGGAGGTACACATTACTCAACTTCAAACTATCCTACAAGACTATAGTTACCAAAACAGCACGATACTGCTATAAAAATAGGCACCTAGACCAGTGGAGCAGAATAGAGAACCCAGAAATAAAGTGAAATATTTACAGATCTTCGACAAAGCAAACAAAAACACAAAGTGGGGAAAGGACATCCTATTCAAAAATGGTGCAGGATTAATTGGCAACCCACATGTAGAAGAATGAAACTGGATCCGCGTCTCTCATCTTCTACAAAAATCAACTCAAGGTGGATCAAAGACTTAAATCTAAGACCTGAAACCATAAAAATTCTAGACGATAACATCAGAAAACTCTTCTAGACATTGGCTTAGGCAAAGAGTTCCTGACCAAGAACCCAAAAGCAAAAGCAACAAAAACAAACATTAATAGTTAGGACATAATTAAACTAAAAGCTTCTGCACAGCAAAAGAAACAATCAGCAAACAGCCCCCAGAGTGGGAGAAAATACTCGCAAACTTTGCATCCGACCAAGGACTAATATCCACAATCTACAAGGAACCGAAACAAATCAGCATGAAAAAAAACCAAATAATCCCATCAAAACGTAGGCTAAGGACATGAATAGACAATTCTCAAAAGAAGATACACAAATGGCCAACAAACATACGAAAAAATGCTCCACATCACTAATGATCAGGGAAATGCAAATAAGAACCACAACAGGATACTACCTTACTCCTGCAAGAACAGCCATAATCAAAAAACCAAAAAATCATGGATGTCGGCGTGGATGTGGTGAAGGGGAACACCGTGACACTGCTGGTGGGAATGCAAACTAGTACAACCACCACGGAAAGCAGTATGGAGATTCTTAAGGAACTAAAAGTAGACCTACCATTGATCCAGCAATCCCACTGCCGGGTATCTACCCAGAGGAAAAGAAGTCACTATATGAAAAATACACTTACACACGCATGTTTATAGCAGCACAATCCACAGCTGTGAGAACATGGAACCGGCCTGAATGCCCATTGGCCAGTGAGTGGATAAAGAAAATGTGGTGTATCAGCCATAAAAAGGAAGGAAATGAATGCTTTGCAGCAACCTGGATGGAGCTGGAGACCATTATTCTAAATGAAGTAACTCAGGAACAGAAAACCAAATATCGCATGTTCTCACTCATAAGTGGGAACTAAGCTATGGGGATGCAAAGGCATGAGAATGACACAATGGACTTTGGGGACTCGAGGGGAAGAGTGGAGGGGGTGAGGGATAAAGACTACACACTGGGTACAGTGTATACTGCTCGGGTGACAGGTGCACCAAAATCTCAGAAATTACCATTTTATCCATGTAACCAAACATCACCTGTTCCCCAAAACAATTGAAGTTTAAAAAAAAAAAAAAGATAAAATAAGCCAGGCACAGTGGCTCATGTCTGTAATCCCAGCACTTTGGGAGGCCGAGGCAGCTGGATTACTTGAGGTCAGGAGTTTAAGACCAGCCTGGCCAACATGAGAAAATCCTGTCTGTACTCAAAATACAAAATACAAAAATTAGCCGGGCGTTGTGGTACACACCTGTAGACCCAGCTACTCAGGAGAGTGAGACTCTGTCTCTAAACAAAACCAAAAACAAAAGAAGTTAATTAAATAAAATTTAAAAGAATAAAAAATAAAAAACACTGAAAAGAAATACAAGTGGGATAAAATGAAAAAATCTTCTATATTATTTTCCGAGTAAAAACTGTCCAAGTAACTTAATTATTGCTGGAACAATTAGTGCTATTCCACTTGGAAACAGCTCAAATACCCCATAAAGAACAAACAAGTAAAATGGCACTTCTATGAAAGTTTTGTTTAAAAAACACAAAAAACAGACACTGCAAACGCTTAACAACAACCTCAAGTTGAAAAAGCAACATGTTGGTTGTAATTACACCACAGAAAAACCCAAACTTTCAGAAAACACTTAAAAATATATACATAGAATAAAAAAAGGATGACTCTAGACCAAAATGGCACTGACGGTGCTTCTGGGCGAGTCTGGGTGAATGCTGCTTTTCTCTATCAATCAGGTCATGAGGGAGAAAGGCCGAACGTGCCTCCGATCACCTCGAGCTCCTGCTTCCGCGCTCCTGGCCTTGCTGCACTCTGAGAACACCTTTGAGGCTGCTGGGCCTGCCATGACTCCCCGTGTTACTAAAGCGAAAGCCAGGTGGAGTGACTCCCCGAGTCTGCACCGCGACGAGGGCCCCAGGGTCCTGGTGCCTCCCGAGAGCGGGTAATGACCGTGACTCACATTCCAGGGAGGCATCCATGCCGACAGACCCGCCAACCCTGCTGTGACTGTGAACTGAAGGCATGAGTTTTTGGGCATCTCAAGAGAGGATTTACCTGCTCTCCAATTAACAAGGGAGAGGGGCTACCTTCATCTTCGTCCAGTCCTCCTGGAAGGGGATCCTGTCCGCGTCATCCGTGGAGTTGAGGTGTCTGCTCCTGAACTCGTCTCCCACCTCCCGCAGGTGCCTGGCAAACACCATGCTGCGACGGGTCTGTGGAAACGGCGACGGCTCGGCTGAGAACACACCCGCCCGCCATGCTGCCCTTCCGGAGCAGGTTCTCCCATAGCTGCCGCCACCCACCCCTGCAGCTGGAACAAGACCCTCGGAGACATTCCTCATCGACAGTCGCCCGAGAAACAGTGCCGCCCACGGTGGAGGCTCTCGGAGGGTCTACTGCAGGAAGCCAATGCAGGGCAAGCCGCCCACCCCTGCCAGCTCTGCCAGGCTCCCCCACGGGAAGCTGTGCCACACACTGGGCTCAGCTGGCCATTGCCCTGGCTGGCACAACTGTGTGCAGCTCCTTCCCCTCCGTGTCTCCCCAACTCGACTTCTAGCTTACTCGGTTAGCCGTCCTGCTTTTGCCAAATGGGGCGGGACTGACCTGCACAAAGCCCCATGTGAGCAGGGACTGTGTGTCCTGCAGGCAGGTTCTGGCTTTACAAGCTGCTGCCCTGGTGAACAAGTCAGCAGGCCTGCTGTGCCCACGGGAGGGGGCAGCCGCTTCCCGCCCTATACTCCCACTCACTCACGGAACTAGGGCAGCTATGGAAAGTCACCCCATCAACACAGAAATCAACGCCAACGGGAAAGACCCGCTGCAGAAAACAGTCCCACCTTTCAAAGCTAAAGAGAGGAGAAAGGAGGGATCTACGTTCCAGCCACTGATGGAGTCACTGACTCGGGGGCTGACTCCAGGGCGCCACCACTGCATTCAGGGCCTGTGGCATCAGAGGGGAGAGCCGGGTGGCCCTGCGGGCTCCTGAGGACCTGGCTCTGCGGCCACGTGTGACTCGGGGGCGGCGCAGTCACTGCAGGTACCCATATCCAGGGCTTCAATTATGATTTTAATCAGCAAGGTTCAAAAGAGCTGTCAACTGTTTTAAATTTTCAAAAACTAAATAATAGGCAACATACACTAATTTAGAAAGATGCTCCCGAGGAAACACTCACATCCCAGTATTCTTTCCCTCCGTAGTGGTCATGAAGTAGGTTCTCGGCTCTGTCTAACATCACGGACCTATTTTTAAACAATATGACAACAGTTATAAGAGTTAAGGATGACGACATTCACACTCTCAGAGCACAAACTGGGAGAACCCAGGGCTGGGGAAGCGGAGACCAAGTCTTCAAGGGACACCAACCAGGGCGCGTCGGGAGGTTATGGCTGAGACACAGGCAGGCTGCCGTCTGGCCTCCACACCACAGTTCTGAGAGGGCTTTGATGCCCACTGTCAACTCAGAGAATGACATCAGAGAGAAGTATCTCCTGATTTGAGGAGTGTATTTGGGAGTGGGCAGAAGGCTTGGAATCCAGGATCCACTGATGGCTATGGCAAGCTGCAGGTGAGCCTGAAGAGGGGCGGCTGTGGGAAGCTTTTCTTTGGCAAAAAGGAGAGGTTCACATAAGCTGCCTGGAAACAAATTCACTGACTCGGTCTCAAAGCTGGAGCTGCATCTGTTCCGTGGTAGAGACGCCATTCCTGGGCAGGCATTCTCACGACAGCATCTCGTCTGAGTTACTGCAGCCCTTGTCCATTGGCAAACCTGGTCCCAGGAATACGTGCACATGTGTGAAGCGGTGGCTGTGAAGGTGTGAGGTGCGTGAAATGTGTGACAAACGTCCTGGGGTTATTTCAGAGAGCCCTCCAGCCAGCCTTTATCTCAGACTCGCAGGCAGGCACCTCTTCCTCAGCGCCTGCCTTGCTCTAGTTTGGGTTAGGCAAGTCATCCTGGTGCCTGTGACTGTCATGCTAAACGCTACCTAATTCCACGTGGGAAGTGCCTCTCCTATTCCAGCCATTGAACCAACCCTCTCACCACACTCCCTACGGCTCTTGATGCAAAATAAAAATGAAACACACAAAACGGATCGTGAGAAAACAGACCCGAATACTGGGGTGGTAAAAGTTGGAATACAAAAACCCAGCAATTTTTAAGGAAAAGACTGATGAATTTGACTACATAAAAATTTTAATTTTGGTCTGGTGCAGTGGCTCACACCTGTAATCCCAGCATTTTGGGAGGCCAAGGTGGGTGGATCACGAGGTCAGGCAATCGAGACCAATCGTCCTCTTCTGGGTGGCATCCTACAGTTTTATGCCCTCATGGTTCACACACAGACTCTTCTACACAAACCTGGAAACAAGCAAAGGCCACATTTTCTTCCATCTGTACACAGACAGCTGCAAAAGAACGAGGTGATGTCCATGTGTCGTAATACCCAGCTGTGCGGCTGGGTGGGAAGAAAAGGGCAAACTGAAAACTGCATGGACAGCGTGTGTGGTGATTCCAGGTGTTTAAAAAGACGGCCGCATGCACAGGCGGCGATGTGAGGTGATTTCTGGAGAGAGGGGCATAGCGGGATTCAGTGGGTGCCTCTGGCCCTGCTTCCAACGCCGTTTAAGGCTTTTTGTGAAATGCAATACCGCACTTCGAGACGCACATTCCGCACGGGCGCAGGTAGAGGACATTCCGCACAGGTGCGGGTAGGCAAACTGCTCCAAAATGAACACGGTGCAGCCCCTACCCGGGTGGAGGAACAAGGAGGAACAAAGCCCTTTACACACTTGCTCTGCCCCGTCCTCAGGGGCCTCCCCGGCATCCTCCTATCTCTACCTCCGATGCACAGGACTGTCTATGACCTTCATGCACATGGAACATGACCACATTTACCTTTCTCTCTCTTTTTTTTTTTTACTGGGCATTCTATCTTGATTTCTCTTTGTTGAAAACGGCAGCAGTCTGCCCGTCGTCAGCTGTGGATCTATCACGCTCTACCCCGTGCGTGGCTGAGGGGTGCACGGGTTTTCCTGGTTCCGGGGAGGCCATGAACGTTCCTGGGCAGGGGTCTGTGGGTGCATGTCCTGCATTCGGGGTGCACCGGACTCCCAGGGTTTTACCAGATTCTCGCTCCAGGAGCAGCCTTCGAGCCCCTGTGGACCTGTCCTCCTGACGGTGGTTGGTTTCTTGAGTATGACAGCACTGGGGCACCTGCTCGCGTTAACAGCAGCCGTTCTTACTCCTGAATCACACGGATCCCGTCTTGGACTCACCTCACCCCAGGCTGCCCGTCCCTCACTCACTGGGTTTCATCTCCTGTATCCCGGAAAGTCCTTAGTTCATGAAATGTGCTGCAGGACCTTCTTCTCTGAGGCCTGTCTCCATTCTTCTAATGGACAAAAGTTCTTGATTTTAAAGTAACTGGCTTTACCAATCTTTCTTTTTTGGTGCATGCTTTTCCCATCTTGTTGAAGAAAGCTTCCTGTCCCAAGGTGGTAAGGCTCCTCTCTTAACGGCTTTATAGCTTCACCTTCCCATTAGGGCTTTAACCCCCATTAGAGACTTTCCCTGGGTGCTGGGGGCAGACGGCCTCGCCCCACCATCAGCCTCCTTCCCCTGCGCCCCGGCAGAGGCGTTTCTCCTCAATCAGGACCATCTGGCTGGAAGCCCCCTCTGGGCTCAGCTCCGTTCTAACCTGCAAATGTGAATCAAAAAAACGGACTGGCACGACCGCTCCACGGGCCCACACGTAGGCAGACTGGCTTCCAAAACCCGGATATTTTCATGAAATGAACCCAGTCCCAGGACGTGAAAGCTGCATCTCAACAACCAAAACAATTCAGCCTAGTTCCCTCCACAACCTCTTGAGTTTTGCTTTTCCGCAACAGTCGGGCTGGCTGAGCAGCAGACACGCGGGCCTGTGCTGGAGCCACCTGCCTTCACAAAGGCCCAGAGCAGCTGAGACCATGTGGTCCTGGCCCACTGGGGCCAGCGGCAGCTGTTACTGACCAGGGTGATACCGAGCCAGCTGTGATGTCCAATAGGATCGCGACTGCCATGGCCTCTAGAGGTGCACACAGGGCACGACAGCAGACAAGGCAGCCTCAACCTCAACGTGGGCAAGCGCGAGGGGCACCCATGCCCTGCTGTGCCGTCTGTGGGAGACTGTGGGTGGCAAGCCACCCAGGTGCCGAGGCAAGAGACCGAGGGCACGACCTCTTCCAGTCTAATGAAATATGTAAAATAACAATAGTTATACTAGATATAGATAACAGGTATGATTATGTACGAATATCATTAATCATTAGTTTGTAGTAATTACTCTTTATTCCCATATTATAATAATCCTCGCTCTACAATTATAACTTAGGAAAAACCAGGCCATACAGAGATAGGAGATGAGGGGACATAGTGAGACGTGACCAGAAGACAAGAGTGTCAGCCTTCTGTGATGCCCGGGCAGGGCCACCAGAGGGCTCCTTGGTCTAGCGGTAACGCCAGCGTCTGGGAAGACGCCCGTTGCCAAGTGGACCATGGTCTAGCGGTAGCGTCAGTGCCAAGGAAAACACCCGCTACTCAGCAGACAGGGAAAAGGAGTCTCCCTTTCCCCGGGGGAGTTTAGAGAAGACCCTACTCCTCCACCTCTTGTGAAGGGCCTGACTGATGTCAGACACACCCACAGTTCTCCGGAGGTCTAACCATCTCCCTGTGATGCTGTGCTTCAGCGGTCACGCTCCTCGTCCGCCTTCATGTTCCATCCTGTACATCTGGCTCTGCCTTTTAGGTAACAGTAGCAAATTAGTGAAAGTACTAAAAGTCTCTGATACGCAGAAATAATGGCGTAAGCTGTCTCTCTCTCTCTCCCTCCTCTTTCTCTCTGCCTTGGCTGCCAGGCAGGGCAGGGCCCCCTGTCCAGTGGACACGTGACCCACGTGACTTTACCTATCAATGGAGATGGCTCACATTCCTTACCCTGCCCCTTTTGTATCCAATAAATATCAGCACAGCCTGGCATTCGGGGCCACTACTGGTCTCCGCGTCTTGGTGGTAGTGGTCCCCCAGGCCTAGCAGCTTTTCCTTTTATCTCTTTGTCTTGTGTCTTTATTCCTACAATCTCTCGTCTCCGCACACGGGGAGAAAAACCCACCGACCCTGTGGGGCTGGACCCTACAGGAGACGCTCACAGCACCTGCTGGGGGACTCAGAAGAAGATCCAAGGGAGGTGACGGAGAGGGTCCCAGTCTGCAGCAAGTTCTAAGAACGTGGTCATCAACAGTTTCCTCCAGAGTTTACGACATCATCAGGTACTGACTTGTCTGCAACCCCAGCCGCCTGGGTGGACCCTCGTGGCCCGGCTCACCAGGCCGGCGGCCACTTGCGGCAGACGCATGGCCAAAGGTGGCTGCACGATCCTCTCCAGACCCGCGAGGCAGCAAACAGATCAAACAGTGGGTGTTGGGTGCGGGAAGGGGGCAGGTATTGGTAAAAGTTGCCCAAGTGGTACAAATGGAGAACAGTCTCATGGTAAGCCCCCGCTGCCCCCAGCCCAGCCCAGCCCCTCCCCGCGCACTCGGCCGTGCTGAGCCCTCACCTCTGTGCCCCTCGCCCGCTGTCCACGTCACCCACTACGCTGTTTTGCAGAGACACATGCAACCACTTCCCTAACCGACACCCCCATGGCCCCCAGGGTCCGCTGTCTGTGAGGTGGGTGGGCCAGGGATGCAGGAGTGCGGACAGAGAGCCCCTAGCCCAGCACACGCGGAGCAGGCGCCACGGCCTCCAGGCTGCTCCTGAGGGGAGCAGGGCACTCACCGGGCTGGTGTGTTTCTCAGAAGCAGAGGCGCCACGATGGAGGCTGAGCCCTGGACGGACAGACAGGAGACGTTCAGACCCCTGGTCTCCTCATAACCCCAAAACCATCCTCTGGAAAACAAAACCCACGGCAGCTCTATCAGTTTATTTTGCTTTCACAAGAAAAATCAAGTCTAGACACGCACACACCGTGGCTCGCTCTTGATGAAATGCGGCTGCTTTAGGAAAACCTACCGATCACGACTGAGGATCGTGACATTCTCGTGAAATTGTAAAAGAAGCCCACAAGCGCCTCTCAGGCTGATGAACCACTGAGCCCTTCCCCATGACAGGGGCTGGCGGGAGGCAGAGGGAGCAGGACAGAGGCAGCCCTGTGCACCTTCAGGGCCAGCCTGGCTGTGACCATCACCCAAGTCAACCGCGCCCTTCCCAAGAGCTCACTTGCCATGCTTTAGAGCAGCTGCCCTGGCACTGGACACATGGAGGCTGTGAACTGACAGCTTTTCCACAGTAGGCCTGGCAGTGTCAGAGCCTTTAATGGCAATCAACACTTGGGACTGACAAGACCCCCATTCCTGTGGCAACATCCAAATGCATGAAAAGACACAGGGAAAAAGGCACGGGGTCTCAGCCGGGTGTTCGCCACGGCCCATTCTCGAGGCCTCAGCACAAAGGGGACCCGCCTGTCAAGGACGAGAACTGTGTGGGCAGCCACAAGCACTACCACCACGAGGGGCACCGAAGCACTGTCAGGATGCGGGGGGAGGGGAACGCCCAGAACCCGGCATCAGCACCCAGCGTGGGCACCGAGGGCGCTGTGTGTGTGTGTGGTGGGGGTGCTGTGGCGTGGGGGGGAGCCTGCAGCAGGGAGAGGAGGTGGAGGGCACTGCTCTCGGGGTGGGGAGTGCCTGAGGGGCGCCTGTGGCGGGGGGAGAGGGGCGTGCATGTGGCAGGGGAGACGGCGGGGCGGAGGGGACTGCGGGGGGGGGGGGGGTGGGGGGGGTGGGGGGGGGTGGGGGTGCGGGGGGGGGGCGCCTGCCGCAGGGTAGAGGGGGGCACCTGCAGCAGGGGGAGGAGGCGGGGAGCAGCCGCAGTAGGCACCTGTAGTACTCGTGCTTGTCCTGGGAGTACAGGAGCTGATCGATACATGGCCGCTCATCCACCTTCTCTTCCCAGGTCCCTTCTTTCCATCCCTCTGCATAACTTTGTAGGACGTAAACCTGGTCAATAAAGGGCCCACCAGACTCTGAAAAACACCAAGAGAAGCCGGGCAGCGCGACAGCGATCGGAAGCTCACTACGGGCACGCATCAGCCACAGCAGGTGACTCTTACTACTGTACACCACCCTGTTCCCAAAGAGACTGCAGGAGGCTCACAAAGGCCAAGACAGGTCAGAGCACAGGCCATGATGGCACAGGGCCGAGATCGTGCGATAGCAGCCAGTGGGGAGGAGCTGGTCCCCGATTCCCCAGCCCCACCCCATCCTCAGCCCCATGCAGCAGGCCCCACCCTCACAGGGGCCCGTGTGAGCCCGTCCAGCCTTCACGCCCCTGGTCCAGTCCCCGGGGGCTCGCTCTCTGGCCCTCTGTGAGGCCACTGACCCCTACCCCCTTGGTTTCCCACAGTGCTCCTCACTACCTGGGCCACCATCTACTGCACTGGTGTCCTGCCTCCCCCAGGGACAGGAGCTCAGGCGAGCAGGAATCGTGCCTCTTACCCACGGCCCAACCCACACGGAGAAGGTGACACTGTGTCGCCCAAGAGGTCAGCAATCAAGATCTGCTCAAAGGGGGCAGGAACACAGCGGGGAAGAGGCACCACACAGGTGAAGTTCTGGGGAAGGAGCACTGCAGGGAAGGAGCGCGTGAGCAGGTGAAGTCCTGGGGCAGGAACACAGCAGGGAGGGAGCACCGTGCAGGTGAAGTCCTGGGGCAAGAACATAGTGGGGAGGGAGCACCCTGCAGGTGAAGTTCTGGGGCAGGAACAAAGCAGGGAAGTAGCACCGCACAGGTGAATTTCTGGTGTCCTTTTTGCTCACTCATGACTGGGGGCTAAGGGCTGCGTGGCCTACGGGCCCGAGGCCGGAGCTGCGGGGGCTCCTTCTATGCTAGTGGGAGGTGGTGAAGATCCCACATGCTGGGTGCTATGTTAGCCACATCAGGAGCTCACTGTGTGCGGTCTCCTGGCAGCCTGGCCCCAGGACAGGCACCCAGTTCCTTCCCCACCTTACAGGCAAGGAAACAGCTCAAAGCCCCAGCCTGGTAGATGGCAGGGAAGCATGAGACCAGCATATCTGCCTCAGAAGCTCGTCACACGGGGTCTGTCTTCCCAGACCTTCCCAAGCACTTGGATGCCCAATGCCCAGACCTGCCCGCTTCCCTGTCAAGAAACCCACTGGTCCCAAAGGGAGGTAAGGATAACGTCTCCGAGTTCCTGTAACCTAATGTTCAGACCAAGGGCTGGCTGCTAGTTATACCAAATACCCAACCACAGCTTTCATCTTCCAGGACTCATGAGCAAATTGTGAAGTCAACTCAGGATGCACTCTAGGAATGCTTTTTACAAGCGGCAGACTTTGTGACTTGGTATCAACCAGGATGTCAGAGGTTACTCCCTGTTGTTGCATGCCCCTGACACTCACGAGACTGACCCCGACAGAGAAAACATTTCAGAGTGACAAGATCTAGGGTGCAATGAGCACCATCCTTGAAAAATGACGACATGGGAGCCACACTCCTTGGCAGGGAGCAAAGGTCTCTAAGCCCCGAGAGTGGCTGTCCAGTAAGAACTCAACAGTTGCTGGAAAGCAGGAGCCTGACTCAAAACTAACTCATTCGTCTTCAAGGCTTCTCAAATGCAGCAGCAAAGCATCACTTACTTTTAAATTTATGTCTTCCAAATGACACAACACAAAAAGCTCTGAATACCTTCATTCTAAGAAGAGCTTTAATTCCTCTCTTCAAATTAAATGAAAAAATTAAGCAACACAAAGTTAAACAAGACAGACCTTTATCCCTGGTGCTGCACAGACACACCACAAAGGATACTCCGCACGCAGCACGTCATCCTTAACGTAAAACAGCCTTTCGCATAGGGAGCCAAGTCCTGTCAGTCCAACACCCAGGGGTGGCCGCTTTCTTAGGGTGTAAGGGCGGCTCTAACTGCATTCACCTACTCATCAGGCCACCGTGGTTTCCAGAAGTGAGGGGGCACAAAGCTCATCCACTTCAGGTCTATTTCCCGAGAAACATTTTGGGAAGCTCACTGCAGCATGGGAAACGGACTGCGCTCCTGAGTGGAGGAGGTGCTGCCACAGGCCTCCGGCAGCAGCGCTGGGCACTGGAGGATGCTGGTGAGTTTGGACGCAGTCGCAAGCCCAACCTGATGTCTACCTTAGAAATGATTGCCCGGCCCCGGTTAAAAAACCACGACCTCCCAGCGTGCCGCTCGGCCTCACCTGCGATGAACTGCTCATACTCGATGACGGGGATGTTTTTATTGAGACTCGGAAGATCAAAAAACTCAGACCAGGGAATCCGGACCTGGTGGATGTCAGGACTCTGCCAGTGATAGAGGCGGCCCCACGGAGGCAGGACGAGCACCCACTCCTCCGTCTTGAGCAGAGTCTTCAGGAGAGAGGCGATTCGAATATAGACATCCCTGCGCAGGTTGAAGCCTTCCGGGGGGTTGACGTCATACAGAAGATACCTGAGCAGGCAGAATGAGGACCACAGGTCTCAAATGCTGGGGTTTCTGCACAGAAAACCTGACTACTCAGAAGTCTCAGCGTAAGGCCCAACTCTAGGTGCTTAAGATGGTTCCCAGCTTGTGAAGGCAGTGAGTGGCCTGTTTCTCTATGACCAGTTACTTACAAGCCTGTAAGCAGAAGCTGCAGACATGCTAATGTCCTTTTAACAACTAGCAATAGTTCAACACTAAGGCTAGAGGAATCCCAGTGACTAGAAACCAAGAATCAGTTCCCACATGGTTCTCAAACTGTTTGGTCTAAAGACTCCTGTACACTGGAAACGATTGATGGCTGGTTATGTGCACTATGTCTATGGATATGTCCTATATTAGACATTAAAGCTACAAGTATTTAATTCAGCTAAAAATAATAAGCCATTACATGTTAACAAAAATCACATAAACAAAAAATAAGCGTATTTTAAAAAATGAATTAGTGAGAAGAACTGTGACGATGTTCTTTTTATTTATTTATTTATTTTGAGATGGAGTCTCGCTCTGTCTCCCAGGCTGGAGTGCGGTGGCCCGATCTCGGCTCACTGCAAGCTCCACCTCCCGGGTTCAGGCCATTCTCCTGCCTCAGCCTCCTGAGTACCTGGGAATACAGGCGCCCGCCGCCACGCCCGGCTAATTTTTTTTGTTTTTTAGTAGACACTGGGTTTCACCATGTTAGCCAGGATGGTCTCGATCTCCTGACCTCGTGATCCACCCGCCTTGGCCTCCCAAAGTGCTGGGATTACAGGCATGAGCTACCGCGCACGGCAGACGATGTTCTTAATTTTTGCAAATCTCTTTTGGGTCTGGTGACAGCGGGATTCCCATACTCGTTTCTGCATTCAATCTGTTGTGACATCACAGATCAAGTGGTTTCTAGGAAAACTCCACGGTGCACTCATGAGAGAAATGAAAAAGCCGTAGAATACCCTGGTACTATAAAACGGCTACAAAAGCTCAGAGATCCCGGACACACTTTAAGATCACTGCCCTAGCGGAAGGACACAAAGCACCCCAAGGCACAGACAGGTCCCCAAAGGCTACAGAAACCCTGGCACTCTCCTTCCCCTGCTCTGCGCTGGTTTTCCAAAGACTCCCACTGTCGCGGGTGAAACTGCGTGCAGCGCCCAGGCCTGCGAACGCCACGAGGGGCCGCGCACCTCTGCGTCCAGGTCCCTCTCGGGGTCCGCTTGGAGAACCCACAGCCATAGGGCGGCCGCGAAGCTCGTCTTGGCCCTGAGAATTCACTGCGGAGCACCCGCCCGGCACTGACTCCCAGCTTCGCACACCCAGGCTTCGACCCGCGACACTCAGGGGCCTCCTGAGCCCGCCCAGGCTCAGTCCGAGCAACCTGGTGCCCTTCCTGAGCTCCCAAGGCTGCGCCCCCGGCCTCGCAGACAACCCCGCCTGCAGACCCGGGCCGTAGCGACGGAGCCCAGACTACCTACCGCCAACCCACTGGCCCCATCCTGCCCCCAGCCCCTGCCCCATCCCATCCCCTAGGTCCTGGCCCCTGCCCCTACCGCATCTCCATCCCATCCTTCCTGGCCCCTGCCCCCCGGCCCGTTCCCATCCCATCCCTCGGGCCCCCGCTCCTGCCTCCATTCCATCCTACCCCTCCAGGTCCCAGCCCGTGCCCCGCCCCATCCCATCCCAACACCCAGGCCCCTGCCCCGCCCCCATCCCATCCCTCCTGGCCCCTGCCCCCTACCCCATACCATCACCCTGGCCCCTTACTCCGCCACATTCCGTGCCCCAGAACCCTGACCCCATCCCATTCCCCTGGACACTGCCCCCTGACCCCGCTCCATCCCATTCCCCTGGACCCTGCCCCAAGACTCCGCTCCATTCCATCCCCCTGGCCCCGGCCCACCCTCCATCCCGTGTGCCTGCCCCCGACCCCATCCCTTCTCCCTGGACCCTGACCCCGCCCCATCCCATCGCATCCCAGACCCACCCCGCCCCCATCCCATCCTCTGGCCCTGCCCGGCCCTAGAACCCC
>NW_016809139.1:830901-833260 GCF_001698545.2 Rhinopithecus bieti | reverse complement strand
CGGCGCGGGGTGCTCTGGCTCCCCCGAGCTGGGGACGGGGCGGGACCCGCGCATGAGAGCCTGGGTTTCCAGTCGGGGGGCGCCGTCGAGCTCCGCGCCTGCGGCCTCCTGGGTGTCCCCAACCCTGGACCCCCGCGGAGGGGGCACCCGAGCTGGAGCCTGGCCTTCTAAGGAGCCCTGGAGGGACTGCGCTACTGAGGCGCGGGGCTCGGTGGGGTGATCCAGTGACCGCGGGGATCCGGAGCGGCCGCCCCTGCGCTGCCAGCCTCCCACCCCGCCACTTCTGCGAGGCGTTATTAAAGGTCTGGTTTCGGAAGCCAGGTGCCTGCCCGCCGCCACCACACACCGCCACCTCCAGGCAGCTCCCGCTGCTCCCCGAGGGCACCAGCACTGGCCGACAGACCTGGCCTGGGGTGCGGCGCTGGCAAGCCTGGCCTTCTGAGGGGACGCCACGCTGATTAGTGCAGGCAGCCCCCAAAACTGTATAACTGGACGAATTTACCAAAAAAGAAAATACTAATGCCCATTATCTGTTAAATTTGAGATTAATTTGTTATCATGTGTCCTCACACAGAAAATTCCAGGCCCAGAGAGCCAAGCTGGTAAATCGTATTTAGAGAAGAAATAATAGGAGTCCAGCCGCTCCATGGACGAGGAGGGGCCGCTTCCCTGCTTGATGTATGAGGCCAGCATTGCCTTGATAGCAGAGTTGGACGTCACCAATCACAGACCAATGTCTTTCATGAACCAAGACACAGCATTTAAAAAAATTAGCAAATGGAATCTGTATCTGCCTATTGTTTACCAAAAAAGCCGAACTTTGTAAAATACTTGAAGAGATTTATTCTGAGCGAAACATGACCTCAGCCTCAGGAGGTCCTGAGAACTTGGCCCAAGGCAATTGTTGTACTGCTTGGTTTTAGACATTTCAGGGACACAGGATATCAGTCATGACGTACATGTGAGGTGTGCATCGGATTGATCCAGAATGTCAGGACGACTCCAAGCGGAAAGGCCTCCAGGTCATACGTGGATTCAAAGGTGTTTCTGATTGGCGATTGGTTGAAAGAATTAAGTTACTATCTGAAGGCCTGGAATCGATAGGAGTGTCTGGGTGAAGGTAAGGGCTGTGGAGACCAAGATCCTTATTATATGGATGAAATCTCATAGGTGTCTGTCCTTAGAGGCAATACATGGCAAATGTTTCCTATTCAGACCTTCACAAGGCACTTGATTCTCAGCCAGTCTCCTCAGGATCCGAAAAGGAGCTGGAAGGGGAAGGAGACTCTACAGAATATGAATTTCCCCACAAGACACGGCTTTGTGGGCCATTTCAAAATTTGTCAAAGTGATACATTTTGGGGTAAAATACATTGATGCTTTGAGGGCCTGCTGTCACGTGATGCTATACCAGCGTCAGATTGGAACTTGGTGCCTTGCTGGTATAGAGTCTGCTCTGTCAGTCTAATAGTCTGTTTTAGTGTCAGTCTGGTCAGCTGCACCTGAACTCCAAAGGGAGGTGGGTATAATGAGGTATGTCCAATCCCCATCCGTTCGTGGCCTGAACTCATTTTTCAGCTTTCTTTGGAATCCCCCTGGTGGAGAGGAGGGGTCCATTCAGTGGGTTGAGAAAGCTTAGATTTTTATTTTTGGTTTACGCTCTGAAGCAAAAATTAAAATGTTTAACCCTGATAGGGTTATTTTAAAGCTGCAGGAATCAAGGCAGGTTGCCATGGGTAAGAGGATAGACAGGCAGGTCATGTAGCAGGACGAGCTGCAGACAGAACCCCTCAGATACCGGGTTAAGGAAGAATTTGGCTTCATTTGGCCGGCAGCTTCCGCAGACTTGCATCTCAAGAACTGAGCTCCCTGTTAAAGAGTTCCTGGCTCTTTTTAAGGGCTTACAACCCTAAGGGGTCCACGTGAAAGGGTCGTGATAGATTGAGAGCACATGTGGCTAGAGTGGGGGGGTTAATCTTTTAACCTCAGACCTGAGGCCATCAGTGGCACCGGCTGGTCTTGCCACGGACTTCATTCCTGTTGTTTTTCAACTTTTCCTTCTCTTCAGAGACAGGAGACAGTAAAAGAAATGGCCTCTCTCCTCAGTCAGAGCGGAGTCCTGAGTGATTTGTTTTTCTAAGACCACCAGAGCGAGCACAAAAGAACCAGCGAGTAGGCAAGGCTAGGAGCAAAACTGCAAATTTGTTCTTTGGTCATCTAGCTTCAGGGAAGAAGGTATGGGGGTGAGGTCTGTCGGCCTCCGGCAAGGGAGGCCGAGAGAGTCGCCCGGCAGAGCTCTCGGGTGGAGTTCCTGATGCAGTCCCGACAAAGGTGGGGGCTGAGGAAGCCCACGCGGCGC
>NW_016809139.1:799515-829527 GCF_001698545.2 Rhinopithecus bieti | reverse complement strand
TAAATTGGCTAGGAGGCACCCTAAGGGGGTGCTCTTTGAAAATTTAGACTGGGGGCTTCCCATTTGTTTCCTCTTTACTTACACAATGGACACAATGGAAATGGAAGTAGATCTCTGCCTGGCTTCAAAGCGTCCTTTGGAACCACCAGAGACAGACTGGAGGCTCTTGGAGCCAAGGTGGAGATTACCTTCAGGCAGACGTCCTGAACGGGTCTCCCGGGCCACGTGGTGGCTCCCGAGCCACTTGGTGGCTCAAAAGTGGGCCTCGGACCTGCCGAGGGAGGTAAAGAGGAGACAAGGGCACTTACCCCAGAGAGGCCGTGAGAGTAAGGAAAGCAGGTCAGGTCCTGGTCCGTCTGCGGCATGGGAGCAGGAGGAGGTTCCTCAACCCTTAGGGGCCTGAGGAGGGGTCTCCTCCCGGGTTCAGCACCAACCGATTTGTTTTTCTAAGACCACCAGAGCGAGCACAAAAGAACCAGCGAGTAGGCAATGCTAGGAGCAAAACTGCAAATTTATTCTTTGGTCATCTAGCTTCAGGGAAGAAGGTATGGGCGTGAGGTCTGTCGGCCTCCGGCAAAGGAGGCTGAGAGAGTCGCCCGGTAGAGCTCTCAGGCGGAGTTCCTGATGCAGTCCCGACAAAGGTGGGGGCTGAGGAAGCCCACGCTGTGCGTTCGCCGGGAGCGGCTTTTCTAGGAGTGGAAAGGCAATAGGCGGGGCACGGGCGTGTCGGGGGGAGGGGGGGCGTTCCGTAGGTGCGACCAGGTGAATCTTGGTCTCTTCGGATTGACATCACCTGGCGCATACCTGGTTGGTCTGCACCTTCCTGGGCGCCGGCTGCGTTTTCACGCGCGCGGGAAAAGTTGGTGATGAAGAACCTGGAAGTGCGCCATCTTGCCTCCGTTCGTCCAAACACTGAGCACCCAGAAATGCCAGGTGATGGACAAACGCTTGGGGAAAAGAAGACCTCAGTCAGACACAGAAGCATGAGCTTTAAAAGAAAAATAAGATATTGAACTTCACCAACAAGTAAGCATTTCTGGTCTTCGAAAGACTTAAAATGAAAAGGCAAGCCATCGACGAGGGAAATATTCAGAATAATGGATTTGATAGAGAGCTGTATCTAGAACATATAAAGATCTTTTGAAATCCAGGAGTCTGACATGAAGATGGTAGCCAGCCTGACACACAAAGGAACCTGAATGGCCGGCGGACAAGAAGGGAACCCGAGTGGCCGATGGGGACAGGAAGGGAAGTGAACATCAACATCTCAGTGGGGATACCGTTATCACCACTGGAATAGTCCAATTAAAAACATGGACACCAAGTATTGGTGGGTGAGTGGAGTGGCCGGAACCCTCATACACAGTCGATGGGAGCTGCACCCTTTGGAAATCATTTCACAGTTTGTGCTCCATCCTGGCCAAATCGACAGCTAGAGTCTTTCCAAAAGTGGTGACGGGAGTTTCCACCAGGGAGTGCCTCAGACCATCCTGAGATGGGGCTGGTTGGGATTCCAGGGAAAGAGGCGATCGTTGCCAGGGTGATCCGTCCAGAGCACTTACTAGGGGAACCTGGCATAAGGAGGGCTGCAGTGTGTCCTCAGGACAGATGGGACAGATGGCATATCTTTGCAACAGACAGCAAGACGGGTTCCACCCAGGTCTGTCTGCAGCGAGGGGGTGGGTGTGGAGTTCGTATGAGAGTTTAAGGAATTTGGACTGGGGCTGCTTTGTTTTGGGGTTTTGGGCAATGACCTAAACACCTGTATCAGTGCCTGGGAATGTTCACGGCCCAGCTGGAGTTCAGGCCTGCAGGGAAGACTTGCAACTGGCCAAGCTGCAGAGTGGTCAGGGCACAGAAAGAAAGCTGGAAGCTGGGGACACACCTGCCGTATGACCCAGCCGTTCACCTTTACCTGGGAGAAATGGCATCACCTGGCTGAACATACCTGCCTACATACCCATGAGTCCTCCTGGACAGGTGATGTGACCTCTTGTAGCCTTGGAGGACCCTGACACTCCTATGGACAGGCCAAGGGGTTTGCCTGGGCCCTGTGGGTACAGAGCCCCTTGAGTTTGGTTTCCCTATGCAGCCTTCACCCCCCGGGGACCCACAGCACTGCAGCAGCCCCCCCCACGGGGACCCACAGCACTGCAGCCCTCACCCCCACCCTGGGGACCCACAGCACTGCAGTCCCCCCCACCCCCCCAGGGGCCCACAGCACTGCAGCCCTCCCCCACCCCGGAGACAGACAGCACTGCAGCCACACCCAGGCCACTGCCTCCGAAGACAGGGCTGCTGCTATGTCTGTGAACAGATACTCCTTTCAGATGTCAGTGGTTAATGGATGGGGAGGTGACCGCCCAAGCAGAAGCTGACCCTCTTTATGAAGGGGGCAACAGATCACCCCGAAACAAAATCCACTGAACAGCCAAGGCCACATCGGAACTGAGTGGGCCACGCCCTTGCCTCTGCGCTGCTCGGGGCCAGGCCTCCCTGACCCCGCTGGCTCTATTGGGAGGACTCAGGGTGGAGCTCTGCTGGGCTCAGTGGCCTTCACAGCCGGGGTCCTACAGGCAGTTCTGTGCTCACAACCTGGAGGCCACAGTCCACACCCTGGCTCCAGCAGACCCAAGTCACTTGTCCATGGCAAAGGCCTGGCCTTGCTTCAGGCCCCGGGGACTCTCCCCCGCCCGCTGTTTCTTCCCGAGTAACAGAGGCAGGAGAGGAGGTGAGCCACATGCCAGGCGCCGCAGCAGGGGGCACTCAAGCCTGGCGCCCCTCCGCCTCTCCGTGGTCTCTGACCTTTCTTCTCCCTGCCTGGGCAGCCTCCATCAGGTTGGGGAGCCTTCTCTTGACCCCTGGATTAAATTCCTAATCAGGAATGACCCGGAAGAGGTCTTATGAGTCCTTCCTCAAGAGATGAAAGTCTGTCCCTGAGTATCAGGAAGTGGCCCCGTTCCCTGCACGGCACAGTCTGTTCTGTGACCAGCAGCTCACACAACGGAGGAGCTGGCGACCCTCACAGGCCACTGCCCCGAGGCCACCACGAGAGGGCAGGAGAGCCCTTCCCGGGAGCTCTGTGCCGGGAAGCAGGAGAAACGCAGCTCCACCAAGCACAGCATGGATGTGTCCAGCAGGGAATGAAGATAGAGGCCCCAGCACAAGAGAGAAGTGCAGACTGGTCGGCCCCTGTCAGAGTCTCTCATGTCCCCAGCGACCCCTAAGAGCAGGCCCCGGGCCTCTGTAGCCCCTCCCGGAGCCACTCCTCAGCTGCTGACCTGCTCCCAGCTCCTCCGCGCCCCGCGCAGCTCCCTTCAGAACCTCACCTGAGGGGAAGGAGGCCCTGTTTGGGCTCAGACACAGCAGTTGCAGCTTGTGGTCCTGGGGCCACACCTGTTAGAGCCCATCCTTCCACCCCTGCTGGGCCCTGAGTATTGTCCATCCCCGCAGAACTCAGCAGGGTCAGCTCTGGGCACTCCAGGGCCCCAGCCCCCTGAGTGAGCCATGGGCCCGAGGTAGATTTGGGTCACAGGCCCCCTGGCCAGAACACCCACAGCAGGTGGATGTGTGGGGACTGGATGTGGGTCCTCTCCTAAGAGATGTGCAGATGGGGAGAGGCTGGGCAGGTCTCAGCATAGCTGGAGCATCTCCCCCTCACCGTCTTGTAGCCTCCTGACCCAATGAGGGTGGCCCTGGGAGCAGGATCAGCAGTGATGAGCAGAGTAAGGTAGTTGGGGATGTCACCATTGCCCCCCGAGACCAGCCTGCCATGGAGACGAGGGAGCTGTCCCTTGGCAGAGGGGGGCTGGCCAGTGGGAGGGACAGACAGTGGACTGACCGAGGACCGCTGAGAGAGCAAACGCCAGGGACCCCGTGCAGGATGGCTTCTCTGTCTGCGCAGTGAGTTACCAGGTTCGTGTGTTTGGAGTTTCTGGACTCATCACAGGGTTCCACCCCTGCACGTCACAATTCCCCAGTAATCAAATCCTGGCTTTTGTGCCTGGAAGTGCACAGGGAGGGGACACCTTTGTAAGTCAGTGGCAGGGCAGGGAGTTCCGGTTCTCCAGGGCCACAGGCTGTGCTCAGAAGGATTTCTTAGCAGGAGCTTTGGGGCCCCCAGTCAACACTTCCCCACAGACAGCCTGGTCAGCTCTGTGGACGGAGGAGGCGCCCAAGGGTCCCAGGCCACCAAGTGACCAAGACATGAAGGCACCCAGGATTTCCTGGGGGTGCGCTGATCCCAAGGAAGCCACGTGTGGTCAGATGGGGGGACCAGTGCTCCAGGGGCCTGCAGCACAGCAGGGCCTGCCCTCCTGGGTGAGACTGGTCGGCGTCTGTGGGGATCTGGGGGGCCACAGTGAGGACTCTGTGCTCCTGGGGGCCACACCAACCCACCTGCCCTGAAACAGAACCCAAGCCTTCTGCCTAGGGGAGCACCTGGGCACCTGCCTCCTGTCCTGCTCTGGACACATCCCAGCGGCTGCACGTGGGGGAGGCACAGCCTGGGCTTGGGGCCAGGGGGACACTGTGGAGACACTAGACCTGGGGGTGACAATGCCTGCTCAGAACTTCCCCCCACATCGGGGCTTCTCCAGCTTGAGCTTTCCTGGGGAAGGCAGGGCCTGTCCTTCCTCAGCACCATGGGAGGGAGGCAAGGCCTGCGGTTGAAGTGCCCCCAGTATGGGGCTCCAGGAGAGAAAGTACATCTCAGGGAATGAAAACAGACTGGGCTGCCCAGATGCACTCAGTGGCTCAGAAGTCATTAGAAAATGTTCTGAGCCCCCGATTTTGGCTCTAAGAGGGACTGACCGGCTCATGACCGCTCTCCTGCCTGTGCCTCGAGAGGGGGTGTTCAGCACTGGCGGCAGCTTTCCCTCCAGGAGGAGCTTCACAAACATCCGCTCTCTGCAGGGTCGCCGCTCCGTGGCCTGGGGCCACTGTCAGAGGCAGGCTCTCCAGCTGCCGTCATCTGGGAAACGTGGGGGGTGAGCGGGGGTCACGGATGGGGCTCACTGGGGACTGTGAGAATCTGTCCCGCAGGACTCTCTGAGATGGAAACGCTGGCAGAGGTGAAAAGTGCGTCATGTGCTTCACTGAACCCGGCTGCTTATTTATGTTTGGAGGGCTGGTTTCAAGGACTCCTCTTCTCCCTCTCCAATGATGGCGTCAGCGGAAATGCAGACAGGGACAGGGCTACTGGGGTTTCCTCCCTGGAATGAAGCACAGCCGGAGGATTTGCTGATTCACGAGCAGGCCCTGACCACCAAGTTCAGGGTAACAAATCCATATGGGTCCTGAGCCCCGTAGCTCCCTGAGCCTCAGCATAAACATCGTAAACCTCCTGGCCCTGGCAGTGTCTGTTTCATCCCCTCCAGAGCAAGTGCAAGTGTGAGATTTAGAGATTCTAAGAGAAGGGCCAGAGGTCTTGAAAATGACCTTCATTCGTTCATTCATTCGATAAATTGGGGGGGGACCTCCGTGTCCTGTGTTTAGTGAGGCCTGGGATGCAGACGTGAAGGGCGCTGCTCTCAGGAGCAGACGGAGGTGTAGACGAATCGCTACACACCCACCTCGGGCCCACAGAAGGGTATGCGGGGAGCTGTGGGTGTGGGGAGGAGACCCCTCCACATCACGCTGACGGTGTCAGCAGAGTGACCAGCTTCTGCAGGAGTGGAACCTGCGGGGTCTTCTGTGACTTGTGTAACTGAATCTTTTGCCCGGTCGTTAGTCTTTTCCTTTTGGGACACTTGGCTAGTTTGGAAATGGTGTCTTCGATCCGTTGCCTGCCTTTTAGCTTTGTCAATGGGGTCCTATTGTAAATTTTGGTACATGTTGAATGTGAACAATAGTTATGAGGTGAGTGCCATGAGTTCCTGTGTGCCTGTCACCCAGCCCGGCCATGCGAGGTGCTGGAGGGACTGTCCACATCCCCCTTTCTTAGGACGCCTGAGTCTCAGGTGTGACTTACAGGGTATTTCTTACGGCAAGACGGTTAAAACAAACCGGTGTCTCTTCTGTCCTTCTATGGCTCTGGCTTCTGATGTTCTAATGGCGTTCTCATCGGCCAGGGCTGAACAAAATGACATAGACTGCGGGGCTTAAACGGCAGAAACTTACTTCCCACGGTTCTGGAGGTTGCGAGTCTTGGATCACCGTGTCGCGTGGTCAGGTTCCTGGTGAGGGTCGGATTCCTGGCGAACGGAACCGCCTTCCCAAGGCTCCCTCTCCTGATACCATATCCCTGGGGGTGAGGCTTCAACATGGGAATTTGGGGGACGCATCAGCACTGACTCCATCTTAAATGGTTAGCTCTTTAATCCCCTGGAATGTTGTTTGGGGTTGTGTGAGAGACGGGTCTAACATTTTCTTTTTCAAATACATGGCCAGTTGTCACATCATTTATTGAAAAAGGAATCTTTTCTCCACTGACTGACATGAAATGCTACCGTCATCGTAAACCACGTTCCCGTAAATACTTAGTGCTGTCTCTGCTGTCTCAGTCCTGACACACGAGGCTGACTTCTGTTTCTGCATCAACTATGACAACTTTACAGCAGGCTGCCTCCCCGAGGCTGTTCAGAAGCATTCCTCAGCGGGTCCTACACGTTTCCTCTCCCACGTCAAGTTTAGAAGCAGTGTCAAGACCCACAGCAGTCCTGCGGGAGTTTTAAGGGATGCACAGAATTTATGGGGACAGTTTGGAAAACTGACATTCATGTGACTTAGTTCCTACTACTTGGAAATGGATTCCAGCTCTCAACGAATTTAGAGCTTTGGCAGAGTTTTAAAGATTTCTTTGATGTCCGATGTGCTCATTTCTTGGTTTGTTCTTGAGTATTTTCTGAATTTTTATGAAATCCACCAAGTTTTTGTTATAATGAATGGGACACTTTCCCACAAACTGTTGTAATTCTGTATTGCTGTTCTAATAAACACTGTTGATCGATGCATATTGATGTTACACTTGTGATTGTAATAGTTTGTCCGTTCATTATTTTGAACTTTTTAGGTAAACAGTCATATAATTATGCAAGTAATTATAGTTGTGTCTCTGCCTTTCTAATATTTATACTTTGTATATATTATCATGTTGGCCAGGACTCAAGTACAAAATCAAGCATCTTTCTCTTGTTTCTGACTAATGTTGAATGATTCTAATGTGGGAGTTTCCAAACTGGTGGCCAGGGGGCCAAATCCAGCCTGTGGTCTCTTCTTGTAGGTGGTTTTATTGGAACACAGTTATTTCCATTCTTCTACGTATTGTCTGATGGCTACGTTCGGGCCACAGCAGTAGCATTAAATAGTCCAGACAGAGGCAATATTGCCCAAAAAACCTAGAATATTCACAATCTGAGCCTTTACAGAAAAGTTTGCTGATATCTGTTCTCATGTATTAAATACAATGTTTGTTACAGGTTAAGGAAGTTTCTGACTGTTTTTAGCTTTCTGAATATCTTGTGGTTGTGCGTGCTTTAAAATTAGGACTAAATATTAAACTGACCTGATGCTTGTTAGGGGCCTATCTTTTGAGATGCCCCAAAGTTCCCCTTTTTTAGTCTCTTCATGTAGTGAGTTGTACTAACAGATTCTCTAATGTTGAACCATCTTTGCTTTCCAGAGATTTTACTTGCTCCTGATGGATTGGATTCTGTTAATACTTTTATTTTTGGGTGATTACATCCCTATTATAAATAATATGTCAGCATCACTGTGTGTAGATGTGTGTGTGTTATTCTTGCCATTAGTTTCTCAGGTTTTTGGTTAACTATTGATGTGCTTTGGATCTGTGTCCCCACCCAAATCTCATGTTGAATTGTAATCCCCAATGTTGGAGGTGAGGCTTGGTGGAAGGTGGATGGATCATGGGAGTGAATTTCTCATAAATGGTTTAGTACTTTCCACTTGGTACTGTTCTCGCAATAGTGAGTTCTCATGAGATCTGGTCATTTAAACGTGTGTAGCACCTCCCTGACCCTCCTGCTTTTGCTCTGGCCACGTAAGACGCACCGACTCCCCCTTCACCTTCCACCATGATTGAAGGTTTCCTGAGGCCGCCCCAAAGCTGAGCAGAAGCCGGCATTATGCTTCCCGTACAGCCTGCAGAACCATGAGCCAATTAAACCTCTTTCCTTAAAAATCACCCAGTCTCAGGTATTTCTCCATAGCAATGTGAGAATGGACTCATACAACTATATATTATAGAATGAATTGTGATACTTTTGTCGTTTTCTGTGCCTGGAAATAATAGTAATTCTTAGTAACAATTCACCTGTATCAAGTTATTCCTGTGCAGCAAACACACTTCTATATATTTTACATGAGTCAAGTCTTTAACCTGGAATCAACCCTGTGAACTAGGTATTGCTTTCATGTCCATCTGACAGATGAAGAGGCTGAGAGTTTAAGTAGTCTGCCTAAGGTCACCAGCCATGGGGGTGAAGATGGGATTTGAACTGAGCGGTTGGCCTTCAGAGGACAGGTTCCTAAACGGTCATTCTGTCTCCGTTGCAGAGGTCAGTCCCGCATATTCCCGTATAAAACTGCCTGAGCTTGGTGCTTTTTTAAAGGATATCATTTGACTACTTTTTTTTTTTTTTTTTTCTGTTTCCTGCCCATGTCCCATAGGGCTAATCAGATTTTCTCTTTCTGCTTGAGTCAATGTTATACTTTATATTTTCCTTTTTGTTGTTGTTTTTAGATTTTATTTTATTTTTTGAGACAGAGTCTCGCTCTGTTGCCTAGGCTGGAGTGATCTCTGCTCATTGCAACCTCTGCCTCTCAGGCTCAAGCGATTCTCCTGCCTCAGCCTCCCAAGTAGCTGAGATTATAGGTGTGTGCCACCTCGCCCGGCTAAGTTTTGTATTTTTAGTAGAGATGGGGTTTCACCATGTTGGCCAGGCTGGTCTTGAACTCCTGACCTCAAGTGATCCACCTGCCTTGACCTCCCGAAGTGCAGAGATTACAGGCGTGAGTCACTGCACCCAGCCATACTTTATATTTTCTAAGAAAATCATCTGTTTCACCTGGCTTTTGAAATGTATCCGTATAAGCCAGAACGTGGTAGTTTTATAATTGAAAAAACCTGCCCTGTTTGTTCTCTGTTCTTCTCTCCCTGTGACCCGGGGACTCTGTGTGTCCCAGGGGTCTGCCTGTGTCTTCCCTGAGGTCTTCTGGGTGGAGACTGGGGAGCAGGGGCCAGTCCACAAACACACCTCATGTTGCCATTCCCATTGGGAACCCTCAGCTCTGTGGCCGTCTCATATTAACACCCACTCCTCCTGCAGAATTTGAAAGGAGAGTTGCTATCACCAAATCCCCTTCGGGTCTCAGCATTTACCCAAGTTAACCTTGATTCCAGAGATGGCTCTTAACTTGCCTTCTGTAAACCAGTAGAGAATGTGTCTGACGGCACAGAGGAAAACGCTGCCAACACAAAGTCCCTGAACATTTTAAAGAGATGACACAGATGTTTTTAAAGTAATCTAAACCACTGGAAGTGCCCCTTTCTCCCTGTTTTGTCAGTGGATGGAAATGTGTTGAGAAAGGTTCTTACTGTAAGAGAAACACAACAGGGTTCAAGCTACTGATGCAGATCGGGGAGCGGCTGGGTGGGGCTCATGCCTGTAAGCCAAGCGCTTTGGGAGGCGAAGGCGGGAGGATTGCTCGAGCCCAAGAGTTCGAGACCAGCCTGGGCAGGATGGCGAGACCTTGTCTCTACAAAAAAAACATTTTTTTTAAAAAATTAGCCAGGGGTGGTGGCAGACAACTATGGTCCCAGCTACTCAGGAGGCTGAAGTGGGAGGTTGACTTGAGCCCAGGAGGTGAGAGCTGCACTTTTGATTTTGTTTGTTTGTTTGTTTGAGATAATGTCCAGCCTGGATGACAGAGCAAGGTCCTATCTCAAAAAAAAAAAAAAAAAAAAAAATGGGGGAAGATCCAGAAAAGTAGGGGGCATCAACAATCAACACACTATAAAACTATAATCTCAAACGCAGTGATGTGTGTGTGCAGCTCACGGGGGCTGAGTGTATGTGACGCTGCGCAGGCTCACAGGCCCCGGCACGTTTCGGCATCTGTCGTCTGCAGATAAGGTGCTGCTGCCGGAGCCGCTGGAGCCGCGTGTGCGCTGGGAGGAAGCCCGTGGGGCTCTTATCATACCCTGCTCTGTGGGAACCTTCCAGACAAGACGGTCACTTCGGGGCAGATATTTCCTAGAGGGGCTTAGACTCAAAATCCCGGAAGGAGGACAGGGAATGCTGAGTGGTTTCACAATCAAAACAGAGTTTATGTCAAGTATTGAATATTAAACGACAGCAGCTAAAGCCAGCCTGGACTGAACAGCTGCCAATGCTCAGCCTGGGGGGGGGGGGGGGCTCAGGACAAGGGGTTCTTATGGAGCCCCTCGAGACCCCCAGGAGTTGGACGCTGCCCCCAGCTCTTGTTGGAGCCCTTGGGCTGCAACAGCAGGAACTGAACCCCAGGGGCTTTGGGTCTAACAAAAGAATGTCTGGACATTAGCGGCAAAAGCAGGCGGGTGGGGAAGCGAGCGCAAGCGGGGGTGCCCTTGATACTGGCTACCCCTCCACATCTCTGTCCGGGCCTGCCTCTGTCCTCTGCACATGGCACCAACTGCTCCGGGGGCGGCCGTGCCACGGTGAATGGAACACGGTTCGAGGAGGGTGGGCCGGGCATAGGGTGACCCATGGTTGCAGGTGCCAGAGCTTGCTGGAGCTGGCTGGGCTTTGGGGATCAATCACCTGCTTCTGCAGATACAGAAGTATGTCAAGTAATCAGCACTTTCACCAGGGCAAGACTCGGATCCAGGCTGGCAGCTGCCCAGCCCAGGGCTCCTTGTACCACCGTGTGGGCCATGCACTTTCCGAATAGAAGGTCCAGAAGGTGAAGTCTGCGCCCAGGACCTGCAGAGGTGAGAGGTGAGGGTCAAACATTCCATAGCCCGAGGTCCCTGAGGTGAGGGTCAAACATTCCATAGCCCGAGGTCCCTGGGGCCCCGCCCCTCTGCACAATGACAGTCCTCTGGGAGAGGTTTCCCACAGCTGGCCTTCCCTCCAGACCACTTGAGGCTCCCATCGATGGAATGTTCATCCTCTAACTGCAAGGTTTTTCGTAAACCACAACTTTCTATCTTAATCTCACGAAACTGGGAATCCTAGACCATGAGAAAGTCAGGAAATGGCTTTGAACACCGGCAGGCACTGCGCGGCGCTGGGGGTGGGGGCCAAGCCTGGGAACTGTCTCTGCTGAAGATCTCGGCCCCACGGAGCCCATCCCTCAGACCCGCGTGCGGTTCATCCCCTTCGGCGGCTCTTCTTCGGAGCCCCCCTACCCAGAACGTCCCGCCCCAAGGCATGAGGCGGATGCCCCTGCAGGATCTCAGGCAGCTCCTGACTTCCCGTGAGTCCTGAGCGCCACCTGCAAGAGGTGAAGACGCCAGGACCGTGGCTCGGGTCTCTCGGGTGGCTCTCGGGTCAGAGGGCTGCCCTGCACCCTCACCTGTCCCTGAAGCCCCCCACACCCGGAGCTGCCCACTCCCCTCCAGGGGCCTCAGCTCTTCTCTTGCTGCCTCCCCCAGGCCTTGCTCCTGCCTCATCCTCTGTCCTCCTTCGCCTTGGCATCCCATTAGCTCAAGACCACCCTTCAGCACTGCTCAGCCCCAGACAAAGCAGAGCAAAATCCAGAGTCGCCCTGAGACCCCCACCGTCTCCGGTTGGGCCTTGCTTCCTGGAGCGCCGCCCCTGCCTGCTGCCTGGTGTCACCTGCCTCGTGCCACCCCCGCGGCCCTGGCTGCCCCTGAGGCTCCCTGGGTGGGGGGTCTGCGGCCGCCTCCCCGTCTTCACTGTGGCCAATCCTGTGGCTTCATCCACCCCAAACTCACCTGCTCCTTGGCATCCACTTGATTTGTCTTGTGCGGGGCAGGTGCTCTCTTCCCCACACGGGGCCTCCCTTGAGGTCACCTGCAGGGGCCTCTGTGGGTTTCCTTGAGAGGGGCCTGTGGGTCCTGCCCCCCATCCGACACCGAGCGTTGTAGGACGAGGACGAGGGACTCACATCGGGGAACCCCCGCCACATTCAGGCCTTACAGCAGTCCTGGGGGTGGATGGGTCCCCAGGGTTGGCCACAGCCCCCCAGTGCCTGCCTCCCCGTGAGCCATCCTGACCGCCAGAAGGCCCCCGGTGACACCAGCACAGTCTCCCTCTGGGTTCCCACACCGGCCACAGGGCACTCAGGGGCAGGCTTGGTCGGGAGTCTGGTCCAGGAATTGGTACCGACTTTTCCTGGCTTCTAGAAGGTTCAGCTCTGGCCAGGGGTCGGGCCCAGGAGACAGAGCAAAACCCAAACCCCCCTGAGACCCCCACCTTCTCTGGCAGGGCCCCAGGGACCTTGCGGTATGGAACACTTGACCTTCGCCTCTGCCTCTTTTGAGCTGCAGTCTGGGGCAGGTGTGCGCCTCCCCACTCAGCCCGACAGGAGGCTGATCTAAGCCCTGGCCCCACGCATGGCCACATCCCAGCAGCACGGACCAGACGCAGTCCCTATTGTGCCCGGCACCTCCCGTCTCACAGCTGAGGGTAACCAGGGTGGTGTGGGGCTTGTCCGGGCTGGCGGTTGCTGTGGAAAAGGGACACATGTGCTGACGGAAATGCAGGCCCAGCTCGACGGCGGGGTCAGGGTTAGGATTTCCACGTCATCGTCATGAAACCTTGAAGCGCTGCCTGTGCTTAGCAGCTAAAACATTTGCTTGGAGATGTTCAGTTTCACAGACAGCCATGAAAGGGTGGGGGTGGTGCGGAAGCATTGCTCCCCAGGGCACGCGGGAGGCGCCCAGCCCTCGGCCAGGACGCTCCCCCACCTCACCCTCACTGGGCTGTGGCCCTGGGGACGCAACCACTGGCCTCACACCCTGGAACGTGGATGGGCCACTCTGGCCTGTCTGCAGGGGAAACGGCTGTCACTTCCATCAGAGATGACAGATGCAGCAGGGCCTGTCTGTGCCAAAACCAGAGTCGAGGCGCGTCCCCAGCAGCCGGTGTGTGGGGAACCCATCAGTTTCTGTGTGGAGGGTCGGGGAGGCCGGATGGCTTTTCCTTCCGTTCCTGTAGGCCTGAAGCCTTCCCCGAATGCACTCGTGACTGGGGGCCTGGCCAGCAGGCGTCCAGGAGTCAGCGGCTGCTTGGGGAGCCAGGGCCTCAGGCACACGAGCAAAGGCAATGATGGCAGGCTGACTGCTAGCTGGGAGCGAAAGGCGTGGCAAGGACCCACCTAGTTGCTGCTGGAGCCCCAGGCTCGTGAGTCGCCTCTGTGTCCTGTCCCCTGCATTGGGCAGCGTCACCTGCTCAACCTGCCCGGCCTGGGTGTTTCTGCTTCTAAGCGCCCCCCTCACAGCGGTCTTGGGAGGCTGACGTGAGAGAACCCGGCTGACTGCAGTCTCCAGGGAAGCCGGCATTCGGGGCACACAGAGGTCCTGCCTTGGTGCCCAGCCCTGGGACACCCCACAGTGAATGCCTCCTCCGCATAGTCTCCATGTCCCTGAGCTCCTGCTCAGGCCCCCAGAGCTGGCACTAAGGGTGGATGCAGCAGTTGCTGCACAGGACAGGGATGGCAGAGCCCATCTGAAGGGACACGCCACCTGAAAGCCGCCTGCACCGGCTCTGTCTGGTGTCTGCCATGGGAAGGTCGTGCTGGAAGCCCAGGGGCGTGTGGGAGGCCCGGGCCTCGGGCTGCGCCCTGGTGCGTGTCGGGGGGACATGTTCTGTGAAGATGCTGCAGCCACCTCACCTCCTTTCCGTGGGTGAACAGCGTCTTTGCCGAGGGTGTTCCCGGCAGAGGGAGGAGAGCATCACCCTTGGGCCGACACCGCCAACAGCAGCGTCTGGACCACAGAGCTCAGCATCAGCAGCTGCTCTGCTGGACCCAGGGCGGCGAGGGGCTGCGGGCGGCACCTGTCCAGCAAATGTCAGCACCTAGTTATTAGTGATGTTTAATGACAGAAGTGTGGTCACAGCGAATTCATTGCCCTTGGAATTTGAGGCATGCTCTGCCCAGTGCAGTGTCAGGGCTGAGTGGGGCCCCCAAAATCCATATACTAGATCCCCAACTCCCAGGACCTCAGAGTGGGACTGGATTTGGAGATGGGGCTGTAAGGAGGTGATAACAGTAACGGAGTCACTGGGGTGGCCCTGTCCGGTCTGACTCCCAAGGAGGAGATGAGGACACAGAGAGCACAGAGGGGCCCTGGGAGGATGGGAGGAGCCGTTGACTGCCAGCCAAGGTGGTCCCGGAGGCCCTGGTCCCGCAGCATCTGGACACTGGCCCCAGCCTGCAGGACTGTGGGAGAATCGGTGTGGGACGCCAAGCCCCTGTGCATGGTCCTCTGTCCCAGCTGCTGAGCAGGCTAAACTGACCACCAGGTTTGGGCGACTCTGGGCTGGGCTTGTTATTGATCAGCCCTTGGGCACTGTGAATTCAGCCAGAACTCCCTCCCACATCAACCATCTCCCTGTAAACAGGGACTCTCGGACAGCCCTTTTGTGAGGCACTAATCCCACCCTTCAAGGTAGAGCCCTCAAGGGCGTTCCCACCTCAGCAGCTCCCCCAGCCATCACACCAAACACAGCCCAGACCAAAGCCAGAAGCTCTCTGAGCTCCAAGGACCGGCTTGCATCCCCGCCTTCGCCCCATGTTTACCTCTCCTACTGTCATCTGTTCAGTTCCAGCCAGACCACAGGGCTTCTCACCGTCCCTCCCACTGCGGCTGCCGTCCTCTGGCCTGGACTGTCTTACCATTCCACCCTCCTGGCTGAGCTCGCCCACCTCCTTGGAACGCTCTCACAAGCCCCGCTGCCAGAAGGCGCTCCTCTGGACCACCTGACCCCACGGGCCCCTCCCCTGCTCCCTTGGCCACACCTCTCCATGAGACTGTCCATCTGTGGCAGCTGTGATGTGGGTGAGTTTCGTCCTGCTAACTCTCCTCCATACCTGCTCCATGCATGGCAGTGGTGGTCCAGGGGCTGGGTGCCCAGGGTAAAGTGGGAAAGAAGGTGATAGGCACCCAGCCACATGCTCCGTGCCCACTGATCCCTGGGGCCAGCCAGGCTGCAGGTGCCCTCCCCCAGGTGAGAGTCCACTCAGTCTTGCAATTCCGACAGAACAGCCCTTCTCTCCTTCTTCTGTGTCTCTCCAGGGGCCAGGGAGGAGATGTTCTGGGCAGAGAGCCCAGGTGGGGTCTCAGCCTGGAAGTGATGGCACTGCCGTGGTTCCAATGTCTGTGTTCCTCCAAAAATCCATATTGAGACTTAATCCCCAGTGCAACAGGGTCCAGAGGTGAGGCCTTCGGGAGGGTTAGGCCATAAGGGTTCCACCTTCAAGGGTAGGATTAGAGCCTTATGAAAGGGCTGTCTGACTGGCCAGGACCCTTTTGCCCTTCCACCTTCTGCTATGAGAGGACACAGTAACAAGGGGCCGTCTTGGAAGCAGAGAGCAGTCCTTCCCAGACACCAAATCTGCTGGGGCCCTGGTCTTGGACTTCCCAGACTCCAGAGCTGTGAGCGGTACATTTCTGCTCTTTACGACTCGCCCAGTCACAGGTACCTTCTTACAGCAGCATGAAGTGGCCACAGCAGCCTGGGCCCTCCCAGCCCCACCATGCTGCTTCCTGGAGATGCGAGCAGCGGGGGACGCCAGCCACACAGGGTGCTTCTCGCTTTTAATTTTACTTGGTATTTCAAAACAATTTCAAATACACCAAAAAGTTGTAAGAACAGTACAAAAAGTACGTATTCTTCACCTAGAGACCTATTCGGGTTTTACCAACTGTCTCAATAATGCCTTTTTTTTTTTTTTTTTGAGAAGGAATCTCACTCTGTCCCCCAGGCTGGAATGCAGTGGTGCAATCTCGGCTCACTGCAACCTCCTCCTCCCGGGTTCAAGCGATTCTCCCACCTCAGCCTCTCGAGTAACTGGTACTACAGACATGCACCATCACAGCTGGCTAGTTTTTGTATTTTTAGTAGAGACGGCGTTTCACCATGTTGGTTGGCGAGGCTGGTCTCGAACTCCTGACCTCAGGTGATCCGCCCACCTCAGCCTCCAAAGTGCTGGGATTACATGGATTGTGAGGCTTCATGCTCATCCTCAACCTAGAGCAGTCCTCAGTCTTTCCTTTACTTCTAAGAGCTTGACTCTGTGAAAAAGAGAAATACTCTCAATTAGGGTTTATTTTGTGGTTAGACCCAGGTTGTCAGTGGAGGGAGCTGGTTCATCTGGGTTGGAAGGTGGGCATACCGATGCGTCCACTCCAGGGGGCATTGACCTTGACCATCTGGGGAACATGGCGTCTGCAGGGGTCTCCACTGGAAATTCCTTCTTTCTCTATAATTCATACACATTTCGTGGGAACACTCAGAGGTGATGTAAAACCCCATTCTTCAGTCCACTTTCACCACGAGGTTCGGCATTGACTGATGTTCTTGTTGCCTGAATTAATGGCGACTGCAGCGGCTGCTGGGGGGATTCCTCATGCTGTCACTTATCATAAAGCTGGAATTTACTAGAGTGGGTGAGTTTTCTTTCCCCCCTTTTATTAATTAAGTAAATCGACATCTATAGAGAACCACAGAGTCTCATTTTATGCACGGGCCATCATCTGTTCCTGTCCTTATTTAGCTTATTTTGATGTTACGTTTGTCTCAGCGGGGGCCCTTCAGGCTGGCATCTAATGTCTTTCACGTCCATCCATGTTTTCTGGCATTTTCTTGCTTTGCAAACGCATGCGCGCACATTTCATCGCAGATTCTTCTACCTATTTGTATTGGGAACCCTGCATTCTGGTGCTTCCAAGTGGAATCTAATACCACGTGCCCCCCTGTGGCTGCCTCTCTACATCGCGCCTCCAGTCGGCCCTGCCGGCCTCCCTACACGTGCTCACATGCTCGGCCTCCTGTGTGTAACCGGTCTCCTGACCCATGGGGCTCAGACTGGCCTAGAGTCTGCGTCGCCTAAAGCTGCCCTCTGTCCTGCTCCAATGCCTCCTCCGTGGAGCCCAGACCCCCAGCGGCCTCCCTCCCTGCCTGCGTGGGGAGGAGGGTGTTTTTCTGAATTCAGCTTTCTCCGAAGCGAGGGTGGAATCTCTCGTGGAAGGGGGACCCTCGCTCTGCCGCACCCTCTGCGGGAGGCAGCGGTGAGGTGCAGGCTCTGCTAGTCCTAGGACAGCTGTGCTCAGGCCAGACAACAGAGGAAGGGGCGCCTACAGAGGCTGCAAGGTCCCCCAGGCCATCCTTGCTGCCCCATCCTCAGGTGCCATGGGGAGGACCTCGCAGGGAGCCTGACTGGTTCACTGTCCCTCCTGCTTCATCTCTCACTCAGGCCCTGGGACTCTGCCCCAGCCAAAGCCAGCATGGGCGATTCATGGCTCCCCGCTGCGGCAGCTGAGCACCATCAGAAGTGACCCCATTTGTGACTGTCTTGGCCTGAGAATGTTCCACGGGTGAGAGCGTGCCCCTCCCTGCAGCCAGTGTCCCAGGCTCCCCCGCAGCCCCGGCGGGGGCTGGGCTCAGGCACTGACGCAACAAGGAGAGTGCTTGTCTCCGGGCAGGACAGGCGGCCAGACAGCCGGTCCACTTCGCTTCGCTACTGCAGCCACAGCTGCCCAAGGCTCACAAAGGGCCCTTGTTCCCACCCAGCATGTGATCCCGGCGCCCCTTGCCACGACCTCTCCCGGACATGATTAGGTGTGGGAACTATTTTCCTTGGGGCTGCATTTGACATTTGCTGTTCATTTGGGAGGAGGTGTCTGAACCGAAGGAGCACCCCGCAGCCTCCCCTCTCCATCCCCATCTCAATGCAGGAGGTTTAGGAGCAGGCGGCCCTGACACGCCTGTGACCCCAGACAGGCCTGTGCAGCCCTGGCCTTCATCGACTTCCACTCAGAACAAGAGAGGCTGGCCCAGGAGGGCAGTGGGCAGAGAGGACGATAGGAAGATGGAGCTGGGGTGCACAAGCACACACATGCATGCATGTGCAAATACACATCAGGAATACACGTGCACAGACACTCCAAGAATATGCATGCATGTGCAAATACACACCAGGAACACACATGCACAGAAACACTCCAGGAATATGCATGCATGTGCAAATATACACCAGGAACACACATGCACAGAAACACTCCAGGAAAACACAGCACATATGCAAACCAGGAACACAGGTGCACAGACACACTCCAGGAATATGCATGCATGTGCAAAAATAACACACAGGAAACACACGGTCACAGACACACTCCAGGAATATCGATGCATATGCGCAAATTACACACCAGGAACACACGTGCACAGACACACTCCAGGAATATCCATGCATATGACAAATACACACCAGGACACACGGGCACAGACACTCCAGGAATATGCATGCATGTTGCAAATACAACCAGGGACACACGTGGCACAGAACACACTCCATGAAACACAGCACATATGAAACCAGGGAACCATGTACACAGACATGCTCTTAGGAATTGCATGAAACAATACCACCAGGACACACGTGCCACAGACACCTCCAGAAACAACACAAATGGCAGATTGGCAGATGTACAAATACACGCCAGGAACGCACACGTAGACATGCACAAAAAGACGACGTGCTCTGTGTGGAACAGTGGAGACACGCAACCTGTTCCCTAAGGACATTCACTCACATGTTCACACCCACAGCCCAGCAGAGCTGCAGCCTCATGAAAGCAGGGGCTTGCTGCCCAGTGGGACTGCAGGGCCTATCTCCTACCTGCCCCACTCACGGGCTGCCCATGCCCTACTCTAGTCCTTCTCGCATAGTGGGACCCAAGATGCATTTGGGCCCAGCAGGAGGGAATGTCCTGGTGTGTGAGGCATGGCAGCCGGTGGGAGCTCCATGAAATGCCTGGCCCCAAACCTGCACTGGGAGCATTGCTGAAACTGCCCTCAAAACCACAGTGGAGAGCTGGGTGGGCCCTGGGAGTTTACAGTGTGCTGGGGCAGTGGGAGGACACTCTCATAAACATTGGAGAAGATTGCAAAATCGTGGACCCGAAACGTGGAGCCAGAGTTCAGTTGTAGGCTGGGGCCTCTGGCGGGACTGGAGCACCCGGGGCAGTGCCTGGCAGGCTGGGCTGGGCCTGGCGCCCCTTTCTGCCTGAGCCCAGGCCGCCATCTATAGACAACGGCTGCCTGCCCGCTATCTCGTGCTGCTGAGGGGCTGAAAGGGTCCTGTGGCAGAACGGGCAGGGTGGCGGCTGATTCCTTCTTCCTGCAAGGGACCCTTTTCCTGAAGTCCACAGTGCTGGTGCCGTCTGGCAGCCTCGGTCCTCCTCCAGCCTAGCCGCCCCTGCATTGTGTTTGACTCCGGAGCCTGTGGATGGAACCCTGCCTAAGAGGGAGTCTTGTGGGTGAGGTGAGGTCAGGCTCATGAGGCAAGGAGATGGTCTGGTCTATCGGGAGGGGGGGGACCTAGATGACATCTCAAGGGTCCTTAGGAGAGAGAAGAGAACAGGGCACAATCCAGCCAAGGGACTCCAGATCTTCCAGGAGCGGGAGGAGGCAGGAAGGATCCTCCCCCGCAGCCCTGGCGCCCTTGGAGGGAGGCAGCCCTGTGACGCTTTCCTTTCAGACTCTGGCCTCGGACCTGGAGAGCACATTTCTGGTGCTCAAAGCATTAAGTTCGTGACACTTTGTTACCGCAGCCCCAGGACACGTGCAGACTGTCACCTTGACCCAAAGTAGCACATTTTACTCAAATTTCACAAAACTGAGGACGAGGGGACATTCCAACTGCCCGGAGAAAAGCTCATCTGACTCATCAGTAGGAAGATGAGTTAACAGTAATGAGTCACGGCTTTTAAATGTCCAAAAATACCTGTTTTTTCCTGAACTTTTAGTTCTCACTAACCTGATCAGAAAATTAAAAACAAAACAACACTTCGTGGACCAGCCCTGACAGCCGCCGCTCCGTTTTCTCCAGGCCAGCGCTGAGCAGAGCCGAGCTGGGGAGACCTGGGCAGCGCCAGGGCTGGCCCTGCTGCTGCTTCCTGGCTTCTGGACCGGGCTTCCTCTTGGCTCAGGGCCGGGGAAGCCCAGCCTCTGAACAAAGTCAGGGTCAATGTCTGTGTCCCTGCCCTGGCCGGGCACTGCATCTCACAAGGGAAAGACCTATTTGTCCTTAAACAGGAGAGAAGACAGAATCCCAGAAGGGGGCAGTGACCCAACTAGGGTCAAAGGGCTGCCCCTGGGAAACCAGCCGCTTCTCAACCCCAAGGCAGCCTGCCCGCCCCGGAGAGCCCAGGATCCCCAGACACTTTCAGGGAATGGTGCAGGGCCCGTGAGCGACACTGGCTTTAGGCCTGGACTGCAAGGGGTGGCCCTGGCTAGAGATGAACTGCACTCCCTGCCAGGCACCGTCCTGGATAATGGAGACACTCTAGGAACATGCATGTGCACATGCACATGCTTGCACACACATGTGCACACATATGCAAATTACACATGCACACACAGCCGTGTGCACACACACATCCATACACACATCATACACATCCACACACATCCACACACATCCATACACATGCACACACCTGCACACACATGCACACACATCCATACACACTCCATACACATGCACACACATCCATACACATCCATACACATCCACACACATCCATACACACGTGCACACACATGCACTCACGCATGCACACATAATCATATGCACACACATCCACACATGTACACGCAAAACATGCACATGCAGCCATGTGCACACACATGTGCACACACATATACACACAAGCCCCCACACGCTCCGTGTGCATGCAGCCATGTGCACACACGTGCACACACTTATACACACATACAAGCCCCCACACACTCAGTGTGTCCACAGGTGGAGGTGGGTGGGGAGGGTGTTCCTGGCCCTGAACACGGGTGTTCTGGGGAAGCTGGGCAGGTGGGGGCGGCTCTAGGATGGCGGTGCCCGAGCTCAGCCTGGCCTCTGACTTCCTGGGTGCCGCCCTAAGGACTAAATCCCCAGAAGCAGGGTGAGGACATCTGAGAACCTGGCTGCTCCTTAGCAGACCCATAGACCCTGATGCATGGCTGGGCACCCTGGCCTTTCCCAGAGCCTGCAGAAAGAAAGAAGCCTAAACAAACTCATCCACCTCTCCTGTCCCAAGATGCCTTTCGGTCCAGGTCAGCCCAGGTAAATCTGTGTCCACCAGCAGCCTGGTCTGCTCTGGAGGTAGAGGCTTGCAGTTCCAGGAGAAAGATCTGCCACCTGGCAGAGGTTGTGGAAGGTTTGCCACAGCTGGTTGACCCCCTTGCACCTGCCTATCCTCCCAGGGAGCAGGGATGAGTCAGCTCCCTGGCCCTTGGACTTAGGAAGCGTCAGATGCCTCTGAGAAGGCTCTTCCAGGCTTTAACAGGCACCCTCAGAGGCTCAGAGTCTCCTGAAGACGTGAGAGAGGCCTTTGCCCACCCGCGCATCACAGAGCAGTGGTTCACGCCTGTAATCCCAGCACTGTGGGAGGCCAAGGCGGGCGGATCACCTGAGGTCAGGTGTTCGAAATCAGCCTGACCAACATGGTGAAACCCCATCTCTACTAAAAATACAAAAATTAGCAAGACATGGTGGCAGGTGCCTGTAATCCCAGCTACTTGGGAGGCTGAAGCAGGAAAATTGCTGGAACCCAGGAGGTAGAGGTTGTAGTGAGCAGAGATCACACCATTGTACTGCAGCCTGTTCAACAAGAGTGAAACTCCATCTCAAAAAAAAAAAAAAAAAGAAGGTGGAGGAAGGGAGGATTCTCTCTTCCTGACTGCTTGAGAGGTGGCATCTTTTCCTGTACTCCAGCTGGGACTTGAACCCTCAGCTCCCGTCACGTGCGGGCCTTCAACTCAAACTAGAACCACGACACTGGCTCTCCCAGGTCTCTGGCTTGCAGATGGCAGATCGTGAGGCTTTTCAGCTTCCAAAATCATGTGAGCCAACTCCTCAGAACAAAATTCTCTTTCTCACATGCAACCACATATGCGTAAACATATATGTGAGTGTTTTCCTGCCCTCTCATATCTGCTCCGTTGACTTATTTCTCTATTCCTGCTTCACTTACTCTAGTTTTCTTATGCACATCTGTTAACGCAGCTTGTCCTTCTTAGCTTTTTTTAAATAGACTTTATTTTTTAGGTTCACAGTAAAATCAAGCAGGCAGTACAGAGTTCCCACGCACCGTCTGCCCCACCAGAAACGTGCAGCCTCCCACCATCAACACTCACACTGGAGTGGCCCAGAAAACACGTGTGTACACACACACACACACACAGCATGTCCACAGGTGGAGGTGTGTGAGGAGGATGTTCCAGGTCCAGTGACAGCACAAACACATGAATCCATCCATCCATCCATCCATCCATCCATCCATCCATCCCTTCAACGATCCTCTTGGCTCTGCTTCTCTGGAGAGCACTGTGCGCATAGATGCACATAGATATCTCCACTTGGTCTTCAACGCCGGAGCACAGGCAGTGCAAGGGACCAAAAGATAGGCTTTTCAACAAATGGTGCTGGAACAACTGGACATCCACATGCAGAAAAAATAAATGAATCTAGACACAAACCATAAAACCTTCATAAAAATTAATGCACAATGGATCACAGTCCTAAATGTCGAATGCAAAACTATGAAACTCCTAGAAGGTATCACAAGAGAAAATCGAGATGACCTAGGGTTTGGTGATGAGTTTTTAAAGTACATCATCAAAGGCTGATCCATGAAAAAAAAATTGGTGATAAGCTGGACCTCATTAAAATTAAAACCCTCTGCTCTGTGAAAGACAAAGTCGAGAGAATGGGAAGATGAGCCACAGACTAAAAGAAAGTGTTTGCAAAATACACATCTGATAAAGGACTGTTATCCAGAATATATAAAGAACTCTTAAAACTCAACAGGAAGAAAACAAACAACCCGATTACAAAATGGGCAAAAGACCTTGAACAGACACTTCATTGGAGAAGATGCACAGATGGCAAAGAAGCGCATGTAAAGATTGTAAGAAATGCACTTAAAACAACAATGAGATGCCACCACACACCTGTTAAGATGTCAGATTCCAGAACACTGACCACTGAATACTGGTGAGGGCGTGGAGCAAAGTTTGGCATTCACTTATCGCTGGTGGGAATGCAGAATGGCACAGCTACTTTGGAAGCCAGTTTGCAGTTTCTTACAAAACTAAACACATTCTAGCAATTACATTCATTGGCATTTACCCAAAGGAAGTGAAAATTTATTTCCATACAATAACCTCCATGCAGATGTTTATAGAAGCTTTATTCATAATCGCCAGAACTTGGAAGCAACCAAGATGTCCTTCAGTAGGTGAAAGGGGTAGGTGAACTGTGGCATACCTAGAGAATGGAATAGGATGAGTGCTAAAAAGAAATGCACTGTCAAGCAGCCAGGAGAAAACATGGAGGAACCTCGACTACATATTACAACATGAAAGAAACCACACAGAAAAGGCTAGACGGTGAGATTCTAACAACATGACACTCTGGAAAAGGCAATATCGTGGTCACCAGCACTTAGGAGGGAGGGACAGACAGGCAGAGCCCAGGGGATCTTCAGGGCAGCGGAACCACTCTGTGTGGGACTGCAATGGTGGATCCATGCCATTGCACATCTGTCCAAATCCATGGCACGAAGAGCACCAAGAATGAGCCCTCATGTGAAGCAGGGTCTTTGGGTGCTGACGATGTGGCCATGCAGACTCATGGCTTGTAATAAATGGGCCACTCAGGTGTGGGTGTTGATGGTGGGAGGCTGCATGTTTGTGGCGGGGCAGAGGGTGCATGGGAACTCTGTACTGCCTACTTGATTTTACTGTGAACCTAAACCTTCCCTAAAAGATAAAGTCTATTAAAAAAAAAAAAAAAAAAAAAAAAACTAAGAAGGACAAGCTGCGTTAATAGACATGCATAAGAAAACAAGAGTAAATGAAGCAGGAACAGAGAAATAAATCAGCAGAGTGGAGTGGAGAGGGCAGGAAAAGCTCCACGCACCTGTGGGAGTCCCATCCGTGACAAGGGTGGTTTCTCAAATGAGGGGTGTGCGATGGACTCGCCAGTACACATGAAGTCAGACCCTCCCAAGACTGAACCAAGAAGAAGTTGAATCCCTGAATAGACCAATAACAAGTTCTGAGATTGAGGCAGTAATAAATAACCATTCCTCCCATTCTTTACTTCATTCCCAAAAACATGTTTCACAGACAGTAAAAGCCTAAACAGGAAGGGAAACTATAAGATATCAGAGGATGGGAGTTCACTCATGCTTTGGGTTTCTGCTTGTCTGTTGTTGATGTACAGGAATGCTTGTGATTTCTGCACATTGATTTTGTATCCTGAGACTTTGGTAAAGTTGCTTATCAGCTTAAGAAGATTTTGGGCTGAGACGATGGGGTTTTCTGGATATAGGATTATGTCATCTGCAAACAAAGACAATTTGATTTCCTCTCTTCTTATTTGAAACCCTTTATTTCCTTCTCTCACCTGATTGCCCTGGCCAGAACTTCCAACACTATGTTGGATAAGAGTGGTGAGAGATGGCCAGGCGCGGTGGCTCACGCCTGTAATTCCAGCACTTTGGGAGGCCGAGGCGGGCGGATCACAAGGTCAGGAGATCGAGACCATCCTGGCTAACACAGTGAAACCCCGTCTCTACTAAAAATACAAAAAATTATCCGGGCGTGGTGGCAGGCGCCTGTAGTCCCACCTACTCGGGAGGCTGAGGCAGGAGAATGGGGTGAACCCGGGAGGCAGAGCTTGCAGTGAGCTGAGATCCGGCCACTGCACTCCAGCCTGGGCGACAAGCTAGACTCCGTCTCAAAACAAACAAACAAAAACCAAAACAAAACAAAAGAGTGGCAAGAGAGGGTATCTCTGTCTTGTGCTGGTTTTCACAGGGAATGCTTCCAGCTTTTGCCCATTCAGTATGATATTGCCCATGGGTTTGTCATAAATGGCTCTTATTATTTTGAGGTATGTTCCTTTAATACCTAGTTTATTGAGAGTTTTTAACATGAAGCGGTGTTGAATTTTACCAAAGGCCCTTCCTGCATCTATTGAGTTAATCATGTGGTTTTTGTCATTGGTTCTGTTTGAAATTGGAAGTAGTTTTTTCTAATTCTGTGAGGAAAGTCAATGGTAGCTTGAATCTATAAATTACATTGGGCAGTATGGCCATTTTCACTATATTGATTCTTCCTATTCATGAGCATGGAATGTTTTTCCACTTGTTTGTGTCCTCTCTTATTTCCTTGAGCAGTGGTTTGTAGTTCTTGAAGAGGCCCTTCACATCCCTTGTAAGTTGGATTTCTAGGTATTTTATTCTCTTTGTAGCAGTTGTGAATGGGATTGGCTCTCTGTCTATTATTGGTGTATAGGAATGCTTGTGATTTTTGCACATTGATTTTCTATCCTGAGACTTTGCTGAAGTTGCTTATCAGCTAAAGGATTTTTTGGGCTGAGACGATGGGGTTTTCTAACTATACAATCATGCCATCTGCAAACAGAGATAATTTGACTTCTTCTTTTCCTGTTTAAATACCTTTATTTCCTTCTCTTGCCTAATTGCCCTGGCCAGAGCTTCCAATACTGTGCTAAATAGGAGTGGTGAGAGAGGGCATCCTTGTCTTGTGCCAGTTTTCAATGGGAATGCTTCCAGCTTTTGCCCCTTCAGTATGATATTGGCTATGGGTCTGTCATAAATAGCTCTTATTATTTTGAGATATGTTCCATCAATACCTAGTTTATTGAGTGTTTTAACAGGAAGGGTGTTGAATTTTCTCGAAGGCCTTTTCTGCATCTATTGAGATAATCATGTGGTTTTTGTCATTGGTTCTGTTTATGTGATGGATTACATTTATTGATTTGTGTATGTTGAACCAGCCTTGCATCCCAGAAATGAAGCCTACTTGATTGTGTTGGATAAGCTTTTTGATGTGCTGCTGGATTTGGTTTGCCTGTATTTTATAGAGGATTTTCACAATGATGTTCATCAGGGATATTGGCCTGAAGTTTTCTTTTTTTTTTTTTAATTGTGTCTCTGCCAGGTTTTGGTATCAGGATGATCCTGGCCTCATAAAATGAGTTAGAGAGGAGTCTCTTCTTTTCAACTGTTCAGAATAGTTTCAGAAGAACCGGTAGCAGCTCCTCTTCATGCTTCTGATAGAATTCAGCCATAAATACATCTGGACCTGGGCTTTTTCGGGTTGGTAGGCTATTCATTACTGCCTCAATTTCAGAACTTGTTATTGGTCTATTCAGGGATTCAACTTCTTGTTGGTTCAGTCTTGGGAGGGTGGATGTGCCCAGGAATTTATCAATTTCTTCTAGATTTTCCAGTTTATTTGCATAGAGTTCAAAATACCTAGGAATACAGCTAACAAGGGAAGTGAAGTACCTATTCAAGGAGAACTACAAACCGCTGCTCAAGGAAACCAGAGAGGACACAAGCAGATGGAAAAACATTCCATGCTCATGGATAGGAAGAATCAGTGTCATGAAAATGGCCATACTGCTCAAAGCAATTCACAGATTTAATGCTATTCCCATTAAACTACCATTGACATTCTTCACAGGATTAGAAAAAACTATTTTAAGCTTCATATGGAACCAAAAAAGAGCTCTCATAGCTAAGACAATCTTAAGCAAAAATAACAAAGCTGGAGGCATCACGCTACCTGACTTTAAAATATACTACAAGGCCACAGTAACCAAAACAGCATGGTACTGGTACAAGAACAGACACATAGACCAATGGAACAGAATAGAAAACTCAGAAATGACACAATACATCTACAACCATCTGATCTTCGACAAACCCAACAAAAACATGCAATGGGGAAAGGATTTCCTATTTAATAAATGGTGCTGGTAGAACTGGCTAGCCATATGCAGAAAACTGAAACTGGACCCCTTCCTTACACTTTATGCAAAAATTAACTCAAAGTGGATTAAAGACTTAAATGTAAAACCCAAAACTATAAAAACCCTAGAAGAAAATCTAGGCAATACCATTCAGGACATAGGCACATGCAAAGACTTTATGATGAAATCACCAAAAGCAATGGCAACAAAAGCAAAAACTGACAAATGGGATCTAAATAAAGACCTTCTGCACAGCAAGTGAAACTATCGTTAGAGTGAACAGACAACCTACAGAATGGGAGAACATTTTTTGGAATCTGTCTGTCTGACAAAGGTCTAACACTTAGAATCTACAAGGAACTTAAGCAAATTTACAAGAAAAAATCAACCCCATTAAAAAGTGGGCAAAGGATATGAACAGACACTTCTCAAAAAAAGACATACATGCAGCCAACACAAGCATGAAAAAAAGCTTGTGTTGATTTTACTGTGAACCTAAACCTTCCCTAAAAGATAGGGAACATCACTGATCATTAGAGAAATGCAAATCAAAACCACAATGAGTTCTCATGCCAGTCAGAATGATAATTATGAAAAAGTCAGGAAACAGCAGATGCTGTCAAGGCTGTGGAGAAATAGGAACACTTTTACACTACCGGTGGGAATGGAAATTAGTTCAACCATTGTGGAAGACAGTGTGGTGATTCCTCCAAGATTGAGAACCAGAATTACCATTTGACAAAACTATCCCATAACTGGGTATATACCCAAAGGAATATAAATTATTATAAAGACACATGCACACGTATGTTCACTGCAACACTATTCACAATAGCAAAGTCATGGAATCAACCTAAATGTGCATCAGCAACAGACTGGATAAAGAAAATGTGGAACATATAGACCCTGGAATACTATGCAGCTATGAAAAGGAACGAGATCATGTCCTTTGCAGGGACATGGATGAAGCTGGAAGCCATTATCCTCTGCAAACTAACACATGAACAGAAAACCAAACACTGCATGTTCACTTACAAGTGGGAGCTGAACAATGAGAACACGTGGACACAGGGTGGGGAACATCACACACCAGGGCCTATTGGGAGAGGGTGGGGAATGGAGAACATTAGGGAAAAGAGCTAATGTGTGCTGGGCTTAATACCTAGGCGATGGGTTGATATGTGCAGCAAATCACCATGGGACATGTTTACCCATGTAACGAACCTGCCCATATACACCGGAACTTAAAAAGAAAAGATATCAGAGGACAAATGGACCTTAGAGTCGCAACTCTCCTGAACGCAGACTCAGCCCCACACAGAGCACGGGAGGAAAAGATAAAGGGGACTGCAACAGAAGCTAACACAACTTGATCACAAAAGACCCCAGAAACCAAGTCACAAGGCCAGTGGCGGATGGGGGAATAATAAATGCTAAAGAATGCTCAGCTCATGGTAGCCAGAGAAAATACTGGCAAGAGTGGAAAGTGTGAAGGCACCCAACATCAGTGGCACGCGAGTGTGATCTCCGGAGGTGGGGGAGGCCGGGGCATGAGGGGCTGTGGTTATCCAAGGGAACTGGCTCTCTTAGAGGCTGTTTTACTTTCTCTGTTACTCAGAGCAGGGACCTGCCAGCTCTTGTCGAGGCCTGGAAAGTAATGGGACTTAAGCTTTGCGGCCATGTGGTCCTTAACACCCACTCTGCTCTGCTCATGTTTTTCTTTGTATTTTTCTCTAAGCATTTAAACATGTGCAAACCATCCTTATCCCAAATGCAGCTAAAAGCTCCTGTGGGTGGAGTTTGCTGTCTTAAGCTTGTGAGTGGCTCAAAGTGTACCCCAGTCAGCAGCCTGGGCACCCCTGGTGCTGTAGGATGCAAGCGCCCTGGCCCACCCAGACCCTAGTGTGGGGGCGACCCACCCAGGCCTCTAAGAAGCCATCTAGGGGTCCTGCCCAGGCCTTTGAGAAGGGCAGCCTTGGCCAAATGGTCACACCTGTACACGGGACAGGCCATATAACTTCTTTAGAGCTGGGGCCAATGGGAGCCTCCTGAGTGCCCCTTAACAGGGGCCTGGAACACCAGCTCTTGTTAAAATGCAAATTCTGACTCAGCAGGTCTGGACTGGAGCCTGGGACTCTGCATTTCTACCCAACGCCCAGGGGTGCCCAGGCTGCTCCTGGGACCTCACTTCCTGGTGGTGGTACCTTCACAGCACCAGCCACTAGCGTGGAACTTGCACTGCAGCTCCTGAGGGCTGCAGAAATGGGTGTGTGGGTGGGGTGGGGGCTGGGACCTGCGCTTGTCGTCTGTCCCTCCCTCTCTCACTGGGGCGTTGAGGACACACGTGAAGGAGGTGAGGAGGCGAGAAACAATGTTGGCACCTCCATCCTGGGAAGAGGCTGGAAAGTGACTCAGTCACAAAAAATAAACAACACCAGCTTTTGTCTTAGAAATTCACCCTGTTTGACTTCATAGATTCCTGTCAGTCTGAAGGACCCGGGTTAGCCTGGGATCCTCTCCTGTGGCCTTGGTGAGTGGATCCCCACTCCGCCTCTTAGGATGCCTGGTCCCACCATGCATGGCCCTGGGGGCCCAGGGTGACCTCAGGTGTCCCCAGCCAGGCTGCCCACCCCGATCTCAAGAAGAAACAGGGTGGGAGGAAGAGGCGCAATCTCAGCACCCACGGCAGAGGAGGCCACGGCAGAGGAGGCCACGGCAGAGGAGGCCATGCCTGGTTCAGCCTGGAGTTGGGGACCTGAGGAGGGGCTGAGAGGTCACCCCAAGACCCCCACTTCAGGCCAGCTCAGAGGGTCCAGGGTGGGAGTACTTGGGAGAGGGCTTATGGGGGTTCCTATGGCCTTCAGGGAATCCCACCCTATTTGGATATTACCTCCAGGCGGGTCCTAGGGGCTGGGCGCCCACAGGCCAGAGGTCAAGGAACCAGGAAGTGCCCCCCAACATGCACTTGGGGAGCCCCAAGCTCCTCCACTCGTGAAAAATCAAACCCCGCCGCCCCCCTCCCCCCCCGCT
>NW_016809139.1:747608-796781 GCF_001698545.2 Rhinopithecus bieti | reverse complement strand
CGCCGCCCCCCTCCCCCCCCGCTGCCTCCAGGTCAGTCACTGTCCCCAGGATGTGGGTGTCTACCCCTGCTCCCCACTCCCCTGGCCCCCACTCCCCTGGTCCCCACTCCCCTGGCTAAGAAACTCCATGTGCCCCACCCCAGGGGCTTCAGGTTCTTCCAGAGGGGCTCCATCCCCTTTCCTGCCCCGTCGCCCAATGTTCCTTCCCCACCAAGACGTGGGCCATCTTCCCACCGCCTAGGACTAGCCTTCTGGTCACCTGCAGTGGCTGCCAGGCCAGGCTGTGGGCTGGGGTGGGGACTGTCCCTGGGTGCCCAGGCCTCTCGGGGACCCCTGCATGCACCGGGCATGACATGGAGGGTGCCTTTCCCCACCCAGGGCCCAACGAACCTGGAAGTCCCAGCCCAGCTGAGGCCCTGCTCCAGGGTGAGGCCAGGCCCCTCTGCAGCCCTGCTCTGGCCTCTTCTGCCCCCACTCCCATCCTGCCCCTTCCTGCCCTGGCCCTGTGTCTATCTGCTCTGCAGGCCGTGCTCTGGGAGCCTGGCAGTTCTCCTAGGCTGTGCTCCAGGATTGGGGCCCATTACGTGGAGGTGGACTGGCCGCCCTGCTGTCTGGCAGGGCCACTGGGATGGGCGTGGTCATAACTGTTGCAGACCTGGGTCCGGGAGGACAAGCGCCTTCCTTCCGGGTGATTCACTTCAGAACCAGGCCAAGGTCAAAGGGCACCAGATGCTGGTCCCTCCTCAGGCATGAGGGAGACAGGAAGAGGCACCTGGGCCCCGAGGGGGAAGGGCTGCTGGAGTCGGGATGGAGCATGTGTGAGTGTGAGTGAGGGTGTGAGGCCTGTGTGCAGGCAGCAGGTCAGGTGGACAGGCCCGAGGAATGGCCCTGACTCCGCGGGGAACCCGCCAGATGGCTGGTTGGCAATGCCCAGAGACGCCCTGCGGCTGGCCCTTCCTGCAGGGGCTCGGCCACTTGTGAAGCTGGATGGAGAGGACAGTGGTGGCAGCCAGACTCGATTCACATGTATGCCATCAACACAGTTAAAATGTTTTATTGCCGCATGGCAGTATGGTTGGGTGAGGGTCCTGTATGTTACATGACGCATTTTTAAACGGCATTCCATGAGCACAGAGGCTTTGCCCGCCGGCCAGCAAGATGCAGTAGAAAAGGTTAAGGGTCCTAGTCTGGTCCCGTGTGGGCATTGCCTGACCAGGTGGGGTCAGCACCAGGATGAGAGCCCAGGCCTGCACCTGCCAGCCGCGGGGCTGCGTCCTTCCTCCACTTCCCTTCCCGCAGCCCCGGGAAACCCCAGCCCAGTGGGTTGGCAGGAAGGAGGCTGGTGTGCATGTGCCTGACTGGCCCCTGGTTGGCTGCCGGGCACTCTCTGCAGGACCCTGGCGCCAGCCCGTCAGAAGACAAAGCCTGGAGGCTATTCTTGGAGTGTGTGTCATGGCCCCAGGAGCGCCTTATAAGGCTCTGTCCAGGCTCAAGATGCTCTCTGAGAGCCAAGGTCTGCCCTGCCACTGGCCTGCGGCTGGATGTGGGGCCACACGGCCACCTGGCTGCTCCTGGCCCGTTTCGACCTGGGGTCCAGACGCGCTCTTGTTTCCTGCGAATCTCCCCTAAGATTTGAAGGAATTCGACCAACACCTTGGCCTGGGGGGACCTGGGAGAGAAGAGGGGGATGGCGCTCAGAGCTGGCCCTTGGCAGCCTTACATGGTGAGCGTCTGGTCCTGCTGAGCCTCGGCTTGGAGGCTCTGCTGTGGGAGCTTAGCAAGGGTTTATTTTTAGAAGCTCTTACTCCAATACCAGGGCTGAGCCCAAATAACACATGTATTTTAGTGGTTCAAAAATATAACTTCAATGCGGAGAAAATGCCAAATGGGTGAGTGCAGGGAGAGCCTTCCTGGGGCCACGGGCCTCCTCCTGCAGGTGGCCCAGGTGCACCTGACTAGATGGAGCGTCTGGCTATACTCCCGGGAAATGTATCCCTCCTCTCAGAGGGACTCGGGCTCAGGAGCACACGCTGGTGAAGGGAGGCTGGGACCCAGAGTGTGACCTCCTGGCCCTAGGAGGGCAGGGCAGCCTGTGGTTTGCTATCAGAGCCTCGAGGCCTGGCACTGAGCCCAGCATCCCTCGGAGCTCCCTACTGCGTTGGATCAGCTGCTGGCGGTCGGGTGGGCCAGCAGGCCAAGTTTTCCCCAGGACTGGGTGAGGGAGGCACTGCTAGGAAGTCCCCAGATGCAGTAGGTACCCGGAACAGCTGGCCCTCCCTGTCCTGGGAGAGGCATCTACCCGCTGCAGGCTGAGCCCTCGCCCCCACCGTGGCCCCTGCTCCACATCATCACATCACCAGCACCAGCGGCTTGTTAGAGAGGCCGACCCTCAGTCCCCATCACAGGGGTGGTGGATCTCCTCTTCCTCACGTGGGTTCTGCTGTCCCGGCCCCGTCCTCCTCTTCCTCACATGGGTTCTGCTGTCCCGGCCCCGCCCTTCCTCCCCCTGCTCCGTGTTTAGTCCTCGGGTCAAGGTCATGGCCCGGACTCTGTCCCCTGAGCCCCCTCCCCTCAGGCAGGTCTCGGACTCTCGGACTCTTCGAATCTCTGCATAGTGCCCTCTGCTCACGGCAGTCCCTCTGATGCCACCTCCAGGCTGGCCGAGCCTCAACGTCTGACAGTTCCCCAGGATGGAGTTGGGGGCAGGGCCCTGAGTTCCTCCTTGCTGAGCTGTTTCCCAAGCCCTGAGGCATTGAGGACAGCGTGGGGGGGAAGCCATGCCCACCGTTTCGCCCCCACCCAGGTCCTGTCCTGCATGGGACTCTTGGGAGGACCCAGCGTTCTCCTTCAAGACACCCAAACTTTACCACCTCCCATGCCCAGCCCTGGCCCACACCCACGGAAGCAGGGAACTGACCCCGTCCTGGCCAGAGCAGGTACTCCAGCCGGGCTCAGAACCCGGAGCCGGTGCCGCCAAACCTGCATGCAGAATCTGGCTGTCAGGAGGAGCCATCTGGGTGCCCCCTGATGCCAGGACGGCTCTGCCCATCGTCTGCGTCCCTGACTCGAAAGCTTGAGCCCAGGGTGGGCCCCAGGAGGCTGGTGCTCTGTGCCAGCCGTGTGTGCACCCATGCAGCTGCCCCTTTGCCTTCTTGCCAAGCTCAGGACCCTCTCCACCTGGGACAAAATCACCTCCAACCCCTGTGCCTCACTCCTCAATCACCTCCGCCTTAATAAACTTGAAAGTTTTCATGTGCTGCCTGCACGGGAGGCTCCTGCCTGCAGACCTCGGGCCAGGCCCTGGAAGGCGCTCAGGGAGGGCTGGGCTGGCAGCTGCACAGGGGCAGCCTCATGGGGTGCTGGTCAAGCGGAAAATCCCCAGGGACGCAAGCTCATCTTCGTGGGAACTCTGAAAGTGAAAACATCACCTCCCTGAACTGGGAGGCCACCAGCCCCAGAGAGCCCCCCCCAAGCCCCCAGGGGTCCCAGCAGGGCCACAGGTGTGGGCAGGCCTGCAGCTCACTGGCCAGCTCCCCTCTGCTTCTTCCCAGGCCACAGCACTCCTGGGGGGTCACTGGGGTCTCAGTGCCCCTCACCTGGCCAGGGTCTCACTGTCCCTCACCTGGCCAGGATCTCCGTGCCACTCACCTCCTCTTTGCTGGAACATTCCACACATTCCTTCCCCGACAGGGCAGAGTTCCTGGGCTAAGGCTGGGGCAGTTGTGCTGGGCCTGGAGCTCTCCCTAAGGTCTCCAGCGGGTGTGGACTCCTGGGATCTTCACTGTCTCCCCTGGGCCTCCCTCGCTTAGCTCATCCTAAAGGCGCCTCCCCCGCCCACCCCTCCTCCCTCCCGACCTGCAGGTGCCTCACCTATAGTTCCTTCTTTCAGCCTCCCCACCCCCCAGCACTCACCGTGAGCTGAGCCTGCTGTGAGGACTGGGGCAGCCCCAGGACCCCACACAGGTGGGGCTCAGCAGCTCCAGGTGAGAAACCCACGCACTCCGCCTGGGGAGTCCGGCAGTGACGGGAGGAGGCAGCGTCCTGCCCAGGGGGCTGAGAAGGCTGAGCCTGGAGTGAATGGCAGTCAGCAGACATCAGTGGAGGCAGACAGGACACTGAGGACAGAGTCACCCTCCCAGGGGCCAGACATGGAGGGGTGCAGGGGAGTAGGAAGGGAGGGAGTGGGAGGGAGAGGAGGGGGTGGGAGAAGGTGAGGGGGTGAGAGGGAGGTGAGGGGGTGGGGGCGGGAGGGAGGTGAGGGGACGGGAGGCAGTGAAGGGGTGGGGGTGGAAGGGAAGTGACGGGGTAGGGTGGGGTGAGGGATGTGGAGGGGTCTCCTGGGCCCTGGCCTGAGCTAGGAAGGGGCAGGGCTGGGTCAGGAAGCTGGGTCTGGGCGCCGTGGTGCATCCTGCATGACTGTGGACGCTGGAGGAAGAAGAGTTCCCGCATTTGCGTCTGGGTTGGGACCGTCTAGCGAGAGCTCAGTGTGAACTGTCCACCGTGCTCCCAGTGTCCAAGGCCCCCAGGGGCCGGGTGAGTCCCAAGGGGGATGTTGGCCGAGCAGAGTTGGGCACTGAACCCCCAGACTCCCCTTGTTGACCACCCAGCCAGGAATCCCCAGGGCAGAAGGTGGGGTCTGCTCAAACATGGGGCAGGCAGTCTGGGGGTGTCTGACGCCCGGGCCTCTGGCCAGCAGGATGTGGACAGAAGTGGCCGCTGGGTGGGGCTGAGTGCAGAGGGCAGTGCCCATCCGCAGTGTGGTCGTGCGTCCCACGGAGTGTGGGCCTGAAGGGGGGAAGGACCCCCTCAATACCTCAGGCTAGCAGGTCCCATTCTAGCTGCCACCCAGACTCACCCTGAGGCCTCTTCACCTGCACCAGCTTAAAGGGGATCCCCAGCCACCACGGTGCCATAGCGCCTGATTTCCGTCCCGGTGCCCCCACTTTGGGCTCACTCACATCCCAGTGGATCAAGGAGAGTCAGTGCCAGCAGGGCAGGGGACAGATCACGTGGGGCTCCTGGGGGATGAATAGTCGTGGGAGACGGGGCTGCAAGGAGCCTGTGTGGAGGGGCCTCGAGGCCGGGGTGCAGGGAAGACCCCAAGGAGAAGCTGTGCCGGGAGGAGTGGGTGCTCTGCGGGTGGGGGACCCCTGCCCAGCGGGACAGCCCTGAGAAGCCGGGGCCCAGTGTGGCAGGTGGGCACGTCCTTCCCACCCCAGCCTCCCCCATCGCCCGCGACACCCGTCCACACCTGTGGCCCAGCCACCCACACCCCAGCAAGTCCCACTGGCCTGTTCCGGTGGGAAAACCCGCACACCCCCCTTATCTGCAGGACACTGGTGCCCACGCTTGTGGGAGGCCTGAGCCGTGGGCAGAGTGCAGAGGGTGGGAGCCAGTGGTTCCTGGGAGAGGTTCCTCCCCGCAACCCCCCCAAAAGGCGGCAATACCCAGTCCCCAGGAGAAGGTGCTTCCCTCCGCTGCCCGGCCCCACTTTCCCACCCTGGGATTCCTGAGCAGCCTCAGTGAGCAGCAGACTCCAGGCTGGGCCCCCGTGAGGGTTGAGACTGCTGTGCCTGCATCCCAGGAGCAAGGTGCACGGTGCATCAGGGGGGCCACAACCTGGTTCCACCTGGCTGGCTGACTCCAACCTCGCTCCATGGCAGTGGTCCCAGTGGGCTGTGGTTCCTCCACGGGCTGTGGTTCTGTGGGCTGTGGTTCTGTGGGCTGTGGTTCTCGTGGGCTGTGGTCCCTGTGGGCTGTGCTCTGGCCCTCATCTGCCCTCTGAGGGGCCTGGCTGGACTGCTGTCTCCTCGGACCCTGCGCTTGTCTGTGTCTCGGCCTTGGCTGCTGCTCCCCTGCCATGCGGGCTCATCCCACACAGCCCCTGCCTTGAAGTCATCTTCATATGGAGTTGGCAAAGCCCCGGGAGGCTCTGGGCCCTTGTATCGGGGTTGGGGGTGTTAACCAGCCCCCTGGGAGGCTCTGGGCCCTTGTATCGGGGTTGGGGGGTTAACCAGCCCCCCGAGAGGCTCTGGGCCCTTGTATCGGGGTTGGGGGGTTAACCAGCCCCCCGGGAGGCTCTGGGCCCTTGTATCAGGGTTGGGGGGTTAACCAGCCCCCCGGGAGGCTCTGGGCCCACTCTTGATAACTGAGTCAGAGCCCAGATTAGAAAAGGCTGAAACCACCCCCTACAACCCAGGGCCCTGGCGCCTTTGCCAGCGGTTTCAAATCAGTCCGTGGTGTCGACCACAGGGTGTTGCCCAAGGATCCCTGAAGCCCAGTCAGCCTTCACTGTGGAGGATCAGGGCGGCCTTGAAAGGCGCTCTGTCCTCCATGGGGCCTCGGCCAGGAAGGCACAAAGGGGCTTTGTCCCCAGCCCAAGCCTGGAAGACCCTCCTCCAGCTGTGGCCCTCGGGACCGTCTGGCCGGCTCATCCTTGGGGGTCCTTGGGGGTTGCACCTCCCCAGGCTGCAGCATGGGCCTCAGTCAGCCGCTGAGGTGCAGAGGATGAGAACTTCCACAGAAAAACATGTACGGACACCTTGGGGAAGCTTCCGGAAGAATACACGCAGGAGGCTCACCATACGCCCGGGTGGGACTCGGGTCCACTTCCCTGCTTCTGCCCCCACAGCATCATCCGATGTCCCTCAAAGCACTGAACCATGAACGCATGAGCCGTGGGGACACACTGTCAGAGGTCACTGCCTGACCCGGCGCCCGGTGTCTGCCCCGGCCCATACGGTCCCATCGATCTGCCCCAGACATGCTGCAGCTGTGTGTTCAGGGCCCCGGGTCCCCCTAAGTCCCAGGCTTGGGCTTCCCTGATAGCATCCGCGCTGGTCATCTCTTAGTCACCCTCACAATGCCCAATGTTCACGGGACAGCCCCACGCTCTGTGGCTGGGTGTGGAGGCCCCCACTGGTCCTTCCTGATACCTCCTCCTCCTCTTTTCTCCTCTCTCCCTCCTGCCCCACCCCTGGTTGGAGTTGACGCTAACATTCCAGCGGCATTCACCCCGGCACAGCTCGCAAGCTGCATCACTACCTCTGGGTTTTGCTGCCTGGTGAGGTGTGGGCATCCTCATCCTTCAAAGCCCAGTTCCCCGATCACCTCTTCCGGGAAGCCTCCCCTGACTGCCTGGGTGACAACGACTCCTCCTCTTCTGTGTGCAATGGAAAGAGGTGGCCTGAGGAGTCAAACGGTGTAAACCCCGCCCCACTCTATTTGGGAAGCACCTGCTGTGTGGTAGGTGCTGCGCTTGGTGCTGGGGATAGACCATGGGGAAGAAACACAGAACCTGCCCTGCTCTCAAGGAAGAGGCCCTGGGGGCGGCCGGGGCAGAGACCCAAGGGAGAGACCCACACAGTGGCATAAGGGCGGTGCTGATGGTGGGGATGTGGCTGGACGGTAGGTCAGCGAGGGGGTGTTGAGGTGACACTGGGGGCATGGAGACCCAGGGGTGAGTGGAGGGACAGAGGGGATGCTGGGCAAGTGTCCCGAGGCCAAGGTGGAGCTGCGGGAAGGAGGAGGCTGCCGGGCAGAGACACGGAGAGCTTTGCGGGTGCTGGTAGAGACCAGTAGGCCCTGCGAGGCCTGGGGTGTGTCCTCAGCTGGGAGGGGTGTGGAAGGATCTGGGCCTGCAGACGCTGGTGCAGACTGGAGGCCTGGGGTGTTGTGAGTCCAGGTGAGGGGGCCTGGGCCAGGTGGACGAGGAGCTGGCACAGTGGTCAGGTGCTTGGAGGCTGCGCCACGCTGGGGTCCTGGAGGTGTGTGAGGAGGTGTCTGTTGCGCCTGGGGCTGCCGCCTGCAGGGCTGGGTGTGCAGCAGTGCAGGGCATTGAGGTGGGTGGGTTCTGGGACAGCGGCCGTTCCCTTTGTGCAGTCAGGGGAGGTGTTGGTGCCAAGCTGCTGTTTGAATCTGGCTCTAAGGGGATCTGGGCAGGGGACTCACTGGGAAACCCTTGACCCACAGGATGGAGCGAGTTCCCAGGGACCCAGGGTGGCTTGGCCTGAGGACAGTGCTCACTCCCAGATGTGTGGGAAGCCCTTGGCACCAAGCCTCAGCCTTTTCATCTGTGAAATGGAGACAATGTCGCTGGACTTGCAGGCTGTCCATGAGGGTGATGCCATCAGACAGGGTGGAGTTCCTGAACGCCCGGGGTCAGGGGTCTCACAGCAGGAGCTCAGCTGGTGTCAGCATCTCCTGGATCCATCCTCAGCTCCGAGCGCCCGGCGCTGCCACCTGTGTCCGAGTCTGCACTGTGCCCACGAGGCCCTCAAGGCTGCAGACAGCCCCACACATCTCGGACCCCGCCCTGGCACAGTCCTCGTGTGCGCTGGGCGCGCCTTCTAGGGAAAGAGTAGTAACTCTTGGGTAGTGGGGTGGTTGCCATGGAAAGGGGCAGTAGCACCCAGGTATTGCCATGGCAACCGTTAACTGACATGGCGCACTGGAGGGCGTGTCTCATGGAAAGCTGCCTCTGCCCCTGCCCTGTGTTAGCTAGTCCTCCATGTGGTCCAGTATCTGAGCCCCGCCTCCTGCCTCAGATGCTCCCATCTGTCACCCCATTACCAGGGCAGCACTCCGGGTCCTTTCCAGCCGTCACGGTCCTGACATTGCCGTGGCAGACGCTGCCATACAGGCTGTGTGCTTGCGCGTACCCAGGTCCTCACCTCTCTGGGATAAACAGGCACGTGGAGGCCACCCCATTTTCCGTCCACCAGCAGTGGAGGAGTTGCCCAGCCTTGCAGGAAAACATCTCTCATGCTGGCAGCAGAGCATCCTGTTCAAGTTTTCAAGTTTTCTGCTACGGCTTCCACAGCAGACCGTTATTTCTGTCCGTCCTGGAGGCTGGACGTCCCAGGTCCTGGTATGGCAGCCCTGGTTCCTCCCAAGGCCTCTCCTTGGCTTGTGGGCGGCATCTCTTCCCTGGGTCCTCGCAGGGTGGTCCCTCCGTGTATCTGTGCCCTCCCTTCCCCTTATAAGGACCCCAGGCAGGCTGGATCAGGGCCTGCCCTAAGGAATGAATTTTACCTTAATCACTTCTTTAAAAGCTGTCTCCAAATACAGTCACCTTCTGGGGTCCTGGCCATTAGGGCTTTGATACATGGATCTAGGGGACACCACTCAGCCCGTAATAGCCCCCACCCTCTGCCTGCCTTTACCATGGGGCTGAGCCCAGCCCCTTAGGAGTCCCCTGGCTTGATGTCTGCTGTGGCCACGGCGACCCTCAGGCTGCTCCAGCCACACCTGTGCTTATCTCTGCCTGGCCCTGGGGCTTCACTTCCCCAGGGGGTGGAGAGAAAGAGACCTGTCCCTCCCAGCTCTCCTGGTCTTGCCCACTCCAGAGCCCAGAGGGACATCCTCTGCCGTGGGCCTGGGCTCAGGTTGCTCAGAGTTCTCCAGCCCGTCCTCCAGGTGCGCTGCTAATGGCACACGTACCCACGTCCTGGTACCGCAGGCCTCCCTGGGCTCCGTGGTCCCGGAGGGTGCCCCCCCTCAGCCTGTACTGTGGGAAGAGTCCAGGGGGATTCCGCATCTCCACCCCGCCCAGCAGCCACCCCAGGCCGCAGTCTGCTGACCATCCCCAGCTCACATTTCTCACCAGCTGACACAGTGTCCTGGCCTGGCACCTGCCCAGGGTCCCACCCGCAGAGGAACCTGCCTCTTCCAGGTTGGTTCCGGGCTCCTGGACTGGTCACGCGCTGTTGACATGCAGTTGTTGTAGCTTTTTTCTTGCGGGTGGGAGCAATGCTTTTCCCAGCTCCACCTGGAACTCCGCCAGGGACGGATGCAGCGCCCTAACCCCACCTTCTCTTGGAGAATTCAGCACTCGTCTGGCCCCAGATGGACAGACACCTGGCCCAGGATTTCAAAGGTGCATCTGTCACAGACCAGGCCCCCAGAGGAGACGTCTTTTTGCCATTTTGTTTTCTGACTGGAGGCTTTTTGGAAGTTGCCCTCCCACCTACCAAGTTGCTGGCAGCCCAGACCGTGCTGTTTTCAGTGGACCCTTTTTCAAATGTCTTCACAGGCTCCTGGGAAGCCGAGCTGAACAGTGACCTCAGCCTTGAGCAATTCTGAGGATGTGTTTGCTGAGGAAATCATTAAACAGGGAGATGAGAGCATTCAAACCCCCACATGCCAGGCTCTGCGGGAGGCTGCTTGTCCCTGTGGCCTCAGGCCAGGTGCCCCAGTATCTGCTGCCCTTGGTAGACACTTGTCTGGCCTGAGCCCTCAGGTACCATACACGAACACGGTTAGGGCAGCCGGGGTCAGCCCAGGCCCCTGGGAGCGCTGAGTGGAGGGGCCACTGGCCAAGCACCGTGGGTGCAGGGTGCCCAGGACTAAGCATCACCTGATGGTCACCTGAGGGGACCTGCTCACTCCGCCCTGCTGCCCTGCTGCCCTGCTGCCCTGCTCACTGCTCGGGGGCCCAGCCAGGCTGGGGACCAGGGCCTCAGGGTGGAGGGGGGTCAGGGCTCAGGGCCTCAGGGTTAAAGATGGTCAGGGCTCGGGGCCTCAGGGTGGAGGATGGTCAGGGCTCAGGGCCTCAGGGTGGAGGGGTGTCAGGGTCCAGGGCCTCAGGGTTAAAGAGGGTCAGGGCTCAGGGCCTCAGGGTGAAGGATGGTCAGGGCCCAGGGCCTCAGGGTGGAGGGCAGTTAAGGGTGGAGGCAGTTAGGGCTCAGGGCCTCAGAGTAGAGTGTGATCAGGGCCCAGGGCCTCGGAGTGCAGGACAGTCAGGGCTCAGGGTCTGAGGATGGAGGGGTCAGGGCTCGGCACAGGACTCAGCACTGGACAGCCGACTGGCTTCTTCACAGCCGTTTTCCTTTTCACCCAACATAACCACTGGAAGGTCTCCACAGAAGGGGGCTCCTCAAGCACTGCCTGGTGTCCTCCTTCTCAGCCCCAGGCGGAAGGACCCTCATGGGGCGGAGCGGGGTCTCTGGGTGAAACTGGGGGTGGGGGGCCCCGGCTGAGGCAGGGGAGGGGGTGGACTCCCATCAGGTCAGGAACTCCGAGGTGCGGCCTCTGCTAGGGTAGAGGGTCTCAAGATGGGTGGGGGGGTTGTGGGAAAGGGGAGGGGAGGTGGAGCCGCTCCAGGAGCCTGAGGGGCCTTCGGGGTGGAGCCGCTTCCATCCACAGCACAGCCCCGCACGGGAGCAGAGGACGGGAGGGGACCCACGGTGGCCCCGAACCACCTCAGACTTCTGGAAAATGAACTGGAAAGAAACAAGACTTCTTTTGAAAAGAAGAATGTCCTTTTTTATTTTGATTTTTTGTCATGGATATTTTTTGCATGGCTCTTGATTTTGAAAAGAATTGCATTAAAATATCGCTTTTCTGATGAGTGAGTTTTTGGAACCCTCCTGCTCTCTGCTTTAATTTTGTCCTGGAGATGAGCACTTCATTCTAGTCTGGGCTGTGCATCTTTGGAAGGAATGCTGAGACTCCCGGTTCCCACTGTCCCCACGGGCCATACCCGGTGAACCAGCGGGAACCTGCTCCGAAGGCAGAAGAAGGTCAGCCCGGGGGCAGCTTCAGCCTTAGTGGGGGCGGCCGCTCAGCACAGGGTGGCCCAGGGAGGCCAGGCTGGCTAAGGGCAGGGCCAGGACCACCCAGACTGGGAGGCCCACAGTCCACCAAGGGGTTGCTCCGTGGGGAGACACGGGGAATGGGTCTGGCCCTCTCAGCACGCTGTGGAGTGTGGCAGAGGGCGGGGGTCGTGTCCTAGAAAGAGGAGCCTGAGCCTCCAGAGAGCTGAGTTGGGCTGGATGATTAGGGGAATGCTGTGTGTACAGGGCCCAGCTGTGACAAGCAGTGCCTGTGGATTTAGCCAAGAGTGGGCAGTGAGGGAGGGGACGCATGCGGTAGGTCGGGTGGGGGTGGCCCCCGCAGGACATCGGGAGAGACCTAAGTGAAGGAGGAATTGCTGGCAGGCCAGGCACCCACCCTCAGGGCCCGACTATCCGGAGAGCAGGCAGGGGGAAGAGCAGGGGGCAGGGGCTGAGAGCAGGCAGGTGAGGGCCGGGGCAGAGGCTGAGAGGGGCCAGAGGGAGGGCCGGGGCAGGGGCTGAGAGGGGCCAGAGGGAGGGCCGGGGCAGGGGNTCTCATGTTGTCCTGGAACTATTTACAGTGAGGATTATTTATAAAACCCAAATCGCCTTAAAGCCACTTCTAGGTTTTACATGAACAAAAATCTATTTGAAAATAAGAAAATAATAAAATAAACATTTAAAAATCTTTCTTCGAATTCCCTAAATTTCAGGGCCATGTGTGTGCCCATGTGTGGTATTTGTGTGTGTCTGTGCATCTGTGTCTGTATGTGTCTGTGTGTCTGTGTCTGTGTGTGTGTCTGTCACTATGTGTGTGTGTCTATGTGTTGGTGCATCTATGTGTCTGTGTCTGTGCATCTGTGTGTCGGTGCATCTGTGTGTCTGTGTCAGTGTGTCTGTGTGTCAGTGTGTCTGTGTCTGTGTGTGCCTATGTGTGTGTCTGTCACTGTGTGTGTGTCTATGTGTTGATGCGTCTATGTGTCTGTGTCTGTCTGTGCATCTGTGTGTCTGTGCATCTGTGTGTCTGTGTGTGTGTCAGTGTGTCTGTATCTGTGTGTTGGTGCACCTGTGTGTGTGTCTATGTGTCTGTGTGCTCGCGTGTCTGTCACTGTGTCTGTGCGTCCGTGTGTCTGTGCGTATGTGTGTCTGTGCGTCCGTGTGTCTGTGCATCTGTGTGTCTGTGCGTCTGTGTGTCTGTGTGCGTACACAGCTGATCCTCTGGACACCGAGGAGACACAGTGGGGATTCTGGGTCTGGCAGGCTCCCTCCTTTACATCTCTCAAGCCTCCAAGAACCCCCTTAGCGTCTGCCTATGCTGTAAGAGGAGGCCGTCTGGAGTCCTAGGTGTTTCAGAGACTGGAAACCACCCCACGGGGCCTCTGGAGGAACAAAAACCAGTTCCCAGCCAGTGCAGGTAAACCTGAGATGCGCCCTCAACCGCTGTCTTCTGCCACTGCTTTACTGGGTCAGCCATGAGTGGGGCTGAGGAGCCTGCCCTCCATCAACATGCTGCTACCTGGAGAGCATTAACAGACTTGGGCCATTCCCCTCCGTGGCGGGTGCCCCCGTCTTCCTGTCCACGTGAGTCCAGGGGCCCTGTGGTGTGTGGGAGCAGCCAGGAGGGGCGGCTCAGCAGGACTGAGATGAGAGACTATCAGGTGTCCTGGGCGCGTTCTCACCAACAGCGGGTTCCCTTCCGTCCCCGCATCTTCCCTCACCACCAAGCCCCTGTGCAGAGCCCAGACCCCACAAAGGCCCACCAGTCATCATGGTCCACACGTGCATCCAATGTGTAAGGTGGTGGGGACGATGCTTAGACAGACAAGAAACCCCAGGGTCAGCCAGGCCGGCCTGTCCCACCTGAGCTGGGCGGAGACACCAATGTCACCCCTCTTGCAGCTCCCAAAGCTTGCTCTCTGGCCGACAGCTGGCTTTTGAGCCAGAAGACTGGTAACCCTGTTAGGATCTGGCAGGCCCGCCAGGGTAGCTCCCAACTCACCCACGTCCCGCCCTGAGGTCCTCTCCTCCCTCCCCACCCTCTGGCTACATGGACTCTCCATCCTGGAACACTGGGCACACACCTGACTCGCCTTTGCCTCGACGTTCCCTCTGCCTGCGATGCTGTTCCCCGGACCACGCAGGCCTCCCTCACTCTTGGCCTCCTCCAGTCTTTTCTCGGGTTTTCTCAGCGAGGCCCCTCTGACAACCCCCTTCACATTTCTAACCAGCACCCAGCAGCCTGTCTCATTGTCTCTTACTGGAATGTGTATTTGCATGGCAGGGATTTTCCCCCTGCTTTGTGGCAATGGATCCCCAGCGCCTGGAACTACTCTGAAGCCTTCGGTGTGGGGGTGAGCGAGTGGGGCAGGTGGCTGCCAGCGCTGGCCGGCATGGGAAAGACAGTTAGCGTTGTTCTTACGTGACGGTTTTTAAAGATGCCGTCTTTTCAACCAGGAAATTCTACTTCTAGGCCCCTGTCCTGGAGACATAATGAACTGGTGGGGAAGAGTTGCATCATTTCAAATGTTCTGCCGCGGTTTCTGTGACCTGTGGGTCTGGTTCCTCCATGGACAGAGCAGATGTCAGCAGCCTTTGACTGGAGAAGGTCCTGGGTCTTGCAGGCTTCAAAGGCTTCTTGGTTTATGTCATGCCAAGAAAGCCGTGGCTGGGAACGGTTCCCCCCCTCGGTGTCTGCCTGTGGGGGCTCCCGGGAGTTTCTGGGCAGCCTCATCCCGCACTGCACTGGCCTCAGAGTCGGGCCTTCATCTGACCAAGTCCCCGCCTCCTGCTGTCTTCGCTGGTGCTGTTCTTTATCTATCTTTGGGTTCCTTTTAGTATTTTTCTCCAAATTTTCAGATGATGTGTCTGGTTGATTGAATGTGAGCCTTTCTTGATTTCTAGGTAAATGAATCTGGTCTTCCTGGTGTGGTCGAGTCTTGCAGGTGCAGTGTGGGGGCAGCCACATGCCTTCCCTGGAGTGAGGAGTCAAGCTCTCCTCTCTGTCTGTGCTCACGATGGGGTCTGTGCTCCCCCGTGTCCTGCCCAGCAGAGACGGGGCCTCCAGCACTCCACTCCTACCCCCTGGCTCCTTCAGCGTGGACACATCTCACCGTTACCCCGGTACCTGTTCACAGTCACTGAGACTTGGCCGGCAGCTTTGCCGCCTTTGTGTTGGTTTTTGTCAACATGCTGTTCTGTGTCCCACGCCAGCTGAGAGGCCCGTGGGGGTGGCTGGTGGGGGGAAGCTTGGCCTGCAGGTAAAGGCGGGGCTGGGGGCCCTTCTGGGCCGTGGTGCCTGCCTGTCACCCTCGTGATTTTGGCCGTCAAGGGTCAGGGTCCCACTGGGCCTTCAGCTGCCTGTGCTACCTGGGCCTGTGCCCCTCCCCAGGCCTGTGCCCCCTCCCTGGACCTGTGCCCCCCTCCCTGGACCTGTGCCCCCTCCCTGGACCTGTGCCCCACTCCCTGGGCCAGGGCTCCCTCCCCAGACCTGTGACCCCTCCCTGGACCTGTGGAGGGGATGCGGCCCCACCCACACCTTGATCTGGGACTTCTGGCTCCAGATCTGTGAGACAACTCTGTTCTTAGCCATCAGGTTTGTGGAACAGTGTTGCAGCAGCCCCAGAAAACGAATGCATATTTCTGCACCTTTTAAGAGCAAAGACAGGCCAGGTGCGGAGGCTCACGCCTGGAATCCCAGCACTTCAGGAGGCCGAGGCAGGTGGATCACCCGAGGTCAGGAGTTCAAGGCCAGCCTAGCCAACATGGCAAAATCCCGTCTGTACTAAAAATACAAAAAATAGCTGGACGTGGTGGCAGGTGCCTGTAATCCCAGCTACTTGGGAGGCTGAGGCAGGAGAATCACTTGAACCCGGGAGGCGGAGGTTGCAGTGAGCCGAAATTGGGCCATTGCACTCCAGCCTAGGTGACAAGAACAAAACTCCATCTCAAAAAAAAAAGAAAAAAGAAAACATAATCAAAACCCAGCTCAAGCGAGTAGCATTTGTAGTGAATCAATTGGCCTCTGTTTAGTACTATTCGTTAGACAAGTAAAAAGGAAGTTGTCTTCGTGTACCACTGGGGGTTTGCAGTTTTTAGGTAATAAGTTTATTTCAAGTAACTATGATTTTTTTTTCTTTCAGTGTTCAGGTAGCCACAACTTGACCATAGGGACGCCTTGAACTGGCACTACCTCCCATCTACACCCAAATCCCCACCAGCCTGTCCCTGTGACTACTCTGGGGTGGGTGTGGCAGGGACAGGGCAGAAGTGAGACTTTGACCTGGTGGGTGCACACACATAGGTGTAAATCTAGCTCCAACATCTTACATGAGAATGATTTGAATTCAAATTCTTGAATGGCCCACTCTGGAATGTTATCCCTCCTGTTAATAATTTCATGACCAATACAATTCTTTGTTTAGCTGAACATTTCGATTCCAGTGAGCATAATTTCATGTGTGTGGTGTTGTCAACAGCCACAAATGAGTCTAAAATGATATCACAGGGTCTTGTGACGGTGCTGAGAACCTCTCTGCTCATACTGGCCCGAATGTCTTGGGATGGGAGTCATAGTGCAAGCTTGCAGGTGGTCATTCCTGGAAGTGTGGTTTTAAGGCAATACAGTTCTCTGAGAAGAACAAAAAGGGTCTTTATCTTCAGAATAGTCAGTCTTTAACATATTTTTTAAAATAACCCACAATTTGGTGTTGAATTCTAATTTTAAAAAGACACTCAGATATTTATTTATTTGAGACAGAGTCTCGCTGTGTCGCCAGGCTGGAATGCAGTGGCGTGATCTCGGCTCACTGTAAGCTCCACCTCCTGGGTTCACACCATTCTCCTGCCTCAGCCTCCCGAGTAGCTGGGACTACAGGAGCCCGCCACCACGCCCGGCTAGTTTTTTGTATTTTTGGTAGAGACGAGGTTTCATGGTGTTAGCCAGGATGGTCTTGATCTCCTGACCTCATGATCCACCCACCTTGGCCTCCCAAAGTGCTGGGATTACGGGTGTGAGCCACCGCACACGGCCAGGCATTTATTTCTTAATGCCCTATTCCTACAAAGTGCAAAGGCCATTTGAGAATGTCAGAAACCATGATGGAATAAGATCAAAATACAATAGCTTTCCACGTTGATATTATTAGAGATGCTTGCCTTTAAATTTCACCCTGCAATTCAGGTTCAGGAGCAATTTTGTAGGCCTTTATAATACGATGATGTAATCAGTGCTTCTATAGAATCCCATTTATGAACGAAAACAAGGGAGCCATCGTGTGTGTCACAGTCATTCACAGAATGTTTAATGAACTGTATCAGGTAATGACATGACCCAAAAGGGGATTTTCTAAATGCCCAGTCTTTTAAACATGATATGAAAATCTCCAGATCGGACATTTAAAATGATTCCTATTACTATTGGCAAAAGCATATAAGATGTATTAAAGAAGCAGCATGGTTTGGCTCCTTTTTAAACATTTTAATGAGTGAACTTTGTTACTTAGAGCATTTTTAGGTTTACAGAAAAGCTGAGTATCAGGTCCAGGGAGCCCCCAGTGCCTCGGCTCCTCTAGGACTGACACCCTGCATCCTGTGCTGCGTTTGGTACAGTTATCAGTCACGCGGACACACAGCTCACATTAGAGCTCACTCCTTGTGTCAAACATTTTGTGGGTTTTGACAAGTGCGTCATGACATGGATCCACTAGTTCCGGTCCCTTTTATCAGGTTAAAAATAAAACAGGGCCTTGCAGAGATGTAAATGTGGCAGTAATCACCTTTGTTATATTTTTCCTTCTGAAAATATTAGCCTTGGAAGGAAATGTTTGAACAACTAACCACTGTTCTTTGTCTGGGCACATGTCCATAGCAAGCGTATTCCCTTATCTGCTTCATGTCTGGGCACATGTCCATAGCAAGCATATTCCCTTATCTGCTTCGTGCTGTTGCCAATTTACAGACCAGTAGCTCAGAAGCTGTGATTTTTCTTCTAAGTGTAAGCTTATCCTCAAAATGGAAACAAAATAGTTTGGTCTCATAGGAGCATTGTAGTCTTGCTGGCTGGAATTCACATGAAGACCAATGACATTGCCTCTTTCCTCTGCACACATCCATCCATCCATCCATCCAACCATCCACCTATCTATCCATCCATCTATACAGTCATCCATCCATCCATCATCCATCCATCCATCCATCCAACCATCCACCCATCTATCCATCCATCCAACCATCCACCCATCTATCCATCCATCCATCTAACCATCCATCCACCCACCCAACCATCCACCCACCAATCCATCTATCCATCCATCCGTCCATCCATCTAACCATCCATCCACCCACCCATCTGTCCATTCATCTATCCATCCATACATCCATCCACCCACCTGTCCATCCATCCATATCCATCCATTCATCCACCCATCCATCCATCTATCCACCCATCCATCCATCCATCCATCCACCCATCCATCCATCCATCCATCCATCCATCCATCCATCCACCCATCCATCCATCCATCCACCCATCCATCCACCATCCATGCATCCATCCATCCATCCATCCATCCATCCATCCATCNNNATCCATCCATCCAACCATCCACCCATCTATCCATCCATCCAACCATCCACCCATCTATCCATCCATCCATCTAACCATCCATCCACCCACCCAACCATCCACCCACCAATCCATCTATCCATCCATCCGTCCATCCATCTAACCATCCATCCACCCACCCATCTGTCCATTCATCTATCCATCCATACATCCATCCACCCACCTGTCCATCCATCCATATCCATCCATTCATCCACCCATCCATCCATCTATCCACCCAGCCATCCATCCACCCAGCCATCCACCCATCTATCCATCCATCTATCCAGTCATCCATCTGTCCATCCATCCATCCATCCATCCATCCATCCATCCATCCACCCACCCACCCAATCACACATCCATCCATCCATCCACCCACCCACCCACACATCCATCCATCCATTCATCCATCCATCCACCCAACCATCCACCCATCTATCCATCCATCCATCTATCCATCCATCCATCCACCCACCCACCCAACCAACCATCCACTCATCTATCCATCCATCCATCCATCTATCCATCCATCCATCTATCCATCCATCCATCCATCCAACCATCCATCTATCCATCCACCATCCATCCATCCATCCATCCATCCATCCATCCATCCATCCGTTTGCTCATTTCCACCCAGAAATCCATCATCTCTCAAACTAAGGTTTCGACATAATTCCTTCCTTCCAGAAAGTGCAAACCAAAGCTAAGACTGGCTCACACATGCCACTTGGGAGTTAGAGTAAGAACATTTTCAGATCCTGTTCTTTTCTGGCCCCACCTCCTGTGGTTTCTGGAAGTCCCAGGACAGGGAAAAGGAGAGAAAGGTGGAAAATAAATCATCAAGTGTGGATCTTCCCTCTCCTTAGAGGGAATTGTTCACCTGGCTACCCTCAGAAATTTAATTTTTGGTGTTAAAACTTGACATTTTACAGTAGTGTGTGTACCAAAGTTATAGAATGAGCAAACTTGTCTAGATAAAGTTTCTACATTGTTATGACATTTTCCCCCAGAGAATCACAAGCTCTGACATATACTTATGAACCTTACTTATGCAGAAATTCTCTTAAACAGGGATTTTTTTCTCTCAGTTTACCTTAGGCTAACACAGAAACATGTTTTGACACAGAAATAATTTTTTCTCTTCATTGCTCCAGTCACCTGGAGGCAGCCTGGGGTGGATGCCTCCGACCCCTGGGAATGACTCCAGCAGCCACCGCTGTGCCCCCCACAGAAGGAGGCTCGGGCTTGGCCCAGCTTTCCCGCCCGGGGTCTCTGGGGCTGGCTCCCCCCAGCTCGGGGCAGAAGCCTAATCCAGCGTTGTTCTGCTCAGTTGATCCAGTCGGATGCTAGGGTTTGCTTGGGGACCCGGCCTGCCAGCGGCACAGGTGAGGGGACGCAGGCTTGACCACAATCACACCTGCTGACCTTCCCTACAGACCTGGCACATTTAATCTTCTTCTTTGGGGAGGGGAAGAGGATGCATTCAGAAATGCCTTTACCGATGAGACCCTTAGGAGCTTGTACTAGAATCACTCAAAATTCCTGGTAGCCTGAGTCTCCTAATTCAATTCTGTATACATCTGCCTAATTCTCAATCCATGTCTAAGGTTAGAATGAACATTTTAATTAGCCGTTGTGGACAACATAAACACGCACTATGCCATGCATTTAGATCTCTCTGTACCTTGTTCATGTCAGCACAAACTCAGCCCCTCTCTTTTCAAAAGCCCAGTTCGTTTTCCAGCAGGCGCATGCTTTCATTAAAATTTCCCTCCTGTAGGTTCCGGCAGATTTCCCAACACAAGCACAGCAGGAACCTCATTGTGTTTGTAGAAAATCCAAAATAATCTCTAGGTGAGTGTTAGGATGAAAAATGAACTTAGTGTTGGTACAGGTTTTTGTTTGTTGTACTTATTGTGAGGGAGGATAGTAAAAATGTTTTAAAATTGATTGCAATGATGGTTGTGCAATTCTGTGAATATACTAACAAGCATTGAACTCTACACTTTACATAGGTGAACTGTATGGTATGTGAATTATATTTTAATAAAGCTGTTATTTTTAAAAAGTAAATTTAGCAACAACACTGGATACAAGCTAAATATACAAAAATTAATTGTCTTTATATAGACCAGCAACAAATAATTAGAAAATGAGAATTTTAAATGATACCATTTTAGTAGTATCAAAATGCATCAACTACCTAGTAATTGTTCTAGAAAATATTCCAAAACAACAAAACATTTACTAAGGTAGATTAAAGAAGATTTAAATAGGCCAGGCTTGGGGGCTCACGCCTATAATCCCAACACTTTAGGAGTCCTAGGTGGACAGATAACCTGAGATCAGGAGTTTGCAACCAGCCTGGCCAACATGGTGAAACCCCATCTCTACTAAAAATACAAAAATACAAAAATTAGCCAGGCATGGAGGTGTGTGCCTGCAATCCCAGATACTTGGGAGGCTGAGGTAGGAGAATCACTTGAACCTGGGAGGCAGAGGTTGCAGTGAGTGGAGATCTCACCACAGCACTCCAGCCTGAGTGACAGAAAAAAAAGAAAAAAAAAGATTTAAATAAAGGAAGGGATATGATATGTTTCTGGATTAAAAACAAGTTAACAAGCACAAAAATTGATGTATAAATTTCATATAATCCCCATTAAAATCCAGGCCGATGTGTGTGAGTGTGTGTGTTGGGGGTTGGGGGGGTTGCCAAGCTAAAGTTTACATGGGAATGGATGGGGTAAGAATAGCAAGATGACCTTGAAGATGACCAAAGCGAGGGACTCAGACCACAGGTGCCAATGCCCACTACAAAGCTACAGGAGTCTGGACCAGGCCACACAGTGGTCAGTGAAGTGGAATGGAGGGTCCAGAAACAGACACACACACGGGATGCTTGATTCACAACAGATTCAGGATTGCAGATCAAGGGAACAGGGGACGTCTTTACTAAAAGTGCCAGCTCAGTTGCAGATCCCTACAGAATGCAGGAAGCTGGGGCCCCACGTCTTCCCATGTGCAGTCTGCAGATGCAAATACGGAGGCTGAAACAAACATGTCTGGAAGAAATCACAGGGGAGTGTCTTCCCTGCTGTGCCCAGGATCCGTGGGTGAGCAAGACAGGGTCCCTGTCCAGATGGGGTTTCATTTGGGGTGCAGAGCGGGTGCAGAAGGACTCCCAGCGCCAGCCGGGGCGCTACAGACATCGAACAGACTAACGGTAGTGATGGCAGAAAACACCAAATGTTTAAAACTCCGTGAATTTATCAAACCACTTTCGAAACCTCCTGTCCCTCCTGTCCCTGTCCCTCCTGTGCCCTCCTGCTGTTAGGGCACCAAGCCGTGATGCTGAGAACTGGCAAATAGGGGAGGAAGCAAGCATGTGTCCCGGCTTTCCTGCAGGAACTTTCTCACCCAGCCGGGTAGCTCATGGGAGAAAGCTCTTTCCAGAGGATCTCCAGCGAGGAAATGCAGAAGGAGCAATGGGATCCGAAGATCGCTGTTTTGCAAACCTTCATGAAACGCCAGAGGTGAGCCACCGCCGCGAGAGGGGCTGAGCTGTCAGGCTCAGGGGAGTAAGGTAACACGGGGAAACCCAGTCCCTACAAGGAGAGAGCTGGCTTGAGACCTGAGCTGAGGCAGTCCCCGCTGCACTGAGCTCTAAGGCGGTACAAAACTCCCCTGCGGGGCCACCCTCTGCAGCAGCACAGGCTGGAGGGGTGCCAGCATCCTGCCCTCCAGGGATCCCAGGACCAGGGGCAGGAGTACCCAGCCCTCCTCTGGGGCCTATGTGACCAGGCTGACCGTCCCTAGACGAGAGGCACCAGGACACCCTGTGCCCCACAGTGTGTGGAGGACAGGAGCCGGCACTGCCTGGCAACCCCGAGGCTGGAGGAAATGCAGGGATGGAGGAGCTCATCAAACCCGGCCAGGCAGAAGCAGCAGCAGCCCGGGAGTGGGCATCCCATGGGACGAACAGCCCGGGATCCACACGCAGATGCCCAGAAAGCGAGAGGACAGAGGGCGCGGGGCCGGAAGACACACCTGGGCCAGGGCAGCGAGGAAAACACATTACCACGGCTGTTTTCAGTCAGGGAAATGTGAACAGGCTGAATATTTAGGACTCAATTGTGATGATTACATTGCGACTATGTTTTCTAAAAGGAGAGATTTTATCTGCTGGGGCACATACCACAGTGTTTATGGACGCAGTGATAGGACATCTTCATTTGATTTCAAATACCCCACGGGAGGATTTATGAGGCTAGAGGGAGCCTGGCTGTCACTGAAGCTTGGTGATGCATTCATGGATTCATTTTCCTAATAAAAGTTATACAATTATGTAAGAGTGGATAAAAGAAGGACATTAAACAAAGGAAGTAAAAGGAAATCTCCTTATTGACCGGGTCACTGGGCGGTCTGTGTGATTCCAGCCGATACATCATCGTTACTGAAGGTCACAGGTCAGGGTGCTGGGAGTCTCAGGCTCCAAGGGCTGAAGGCAGGGGCTCCAAGGTGGTCTGCAAACCCCTCTGTGGGGCACCCCCCTGCAGCAGCACAGGCTGGAGGGGTCCCAGCATCCTGTCCGCCAGGATCCCAGGACCTGGAGTAGGAGGGCCTGGCCCTCCTCTGGGTTCTCCTGGGAGCCAAGGAGTTGGACCCAGGACATCGTCAGGACACCAGGCCTTTCTATCATCAGCTTTCTGTGAACACTTAGGCCAGGGCAGGGCAGAGCAGTGGGTGAGGGCCTGTGTCTGGGGCCAGGCTGCCTCACTCCCAATCTCTTCTCTCCCCTTCCTGCTGTACAACCCTGGGCAAGTTAGTGACCTTGCTGGACCTCAAAGTCCTCATCTGTAAGACGAGGGTCATGCCGTGGATGTGAGGAACCAATGGGAGCACTGCTGGCTGGCGGCATTTGCCCGGTGCCTCTATCCAGGGTTGCTGGACCTCAATTCCACATTAACCAGGGGTCTGGCAGCCGAGACCACCAGTCTCTGGGAGACACACTGCCCGGGTCCCCAGTAGGCCGGAGTCAGGCCCTGCCTGGGCCCCACAGCCCCATGCCCACACTGTACACCAGCCTCAGGGGCTGGAGAGGAGGAGTATTCCCAGCCATTTCCCAGGCAGAATCCTTGGTGTTTCTGCTCTAATTAGGGATGGGGAGGTGATCTGGGGTCATTATCCCCAAGGTGGGTGGTCACCACATTCCGGGGATCACCGTTGGCATCGGCCTCAAAGTCCTCAGCACCAACTGACATAAAATCCATGGGAATTCAGCCGAAGCTTCCCACTTGCAATCCCAGCACTTTAGGAGGCCAAGGTGGGAGGATCGCTGGAGCCCCTGAGTTTGAGACCAGCCCAGGCAAGATAGTGATACTCCATCTCTACAAAAAATGCAAAAAACAATTAGCTGAGGGTGGTGGCACGTGCCTGAGGTCCCAGCTACTCGGGAGGCTGAGGCAGGAGGATTGTTTAAGGCCAGGAGTTCGAGGCTGCAGTGAGATATGATCATGCCACCACATCCCAGCCTGGATGACAGAGCAAGACTCTCTCTAAAACAAAACAAACAAACAAAAAATCCATGGGAATTCCCTCAGGGCCAGAAAATTACTTCCAGCCTTTGGAAACGGAGTGTGGTTTGAGCTGCACAGACTGGGCACGGTGTGCCCCACTCCGGGAAAGAGAGGCTTCTTTCTGCAGCTTAATCACTCCGGTGGACTAATGAGGCGAGCTGTTCCCAGGAAGCGTGCTTTACATAACTGCTGGTAATGAGACTGGTGGGGCTGTGCGTGTGTGTGCGTGTGCACGCTCGTGACTCTGGAAGCCTTCAAGCTGCCAGGATTCATCCATCTTCTCTAATGAGCCTCATGGGAACATTATCGCCCTGGAGGAAGGAGAAAGCGGGGCTGGGCTCGCTCGCCGGCAGCTCTGTTCCAGAACTGGAAGAACTTACTGCCTTCAGGGACACTCCAGAGTTCCTGCCTCTGCTCATTCCTACGTCATTCGAGTGAGTAGCTCCTGAATTTAAAGAGGCACACGTACACATGCACAAGCATTCACACATGCCCATAGGCCACACATGTACNGTGGTCAGTGAAGTGGAATGGAGGGTCCAGAAACAGACACACACACGGGATGCTTGATTCACAACAGATTCAGGATTGCAGATCAAGGGAACAGGGGACGTCTTTACTAAAAGTGCCAGCTCAGTTGCAGATCCCTACAGAATGCAGGAAGCTGGGGCCCCACGTCTTCCCATGTGCAGTCTGCAGATGCAAATACGGAGGCTGAAACAAACATGTCTGGAAGAAATCACAGGGGAGTGTCTTCCCTGCTGTGCCCAGGATCCGTGGGTGAGCAAGACAGGGTCCCTGTCCAGATGGGGTTTCATTTGGGGGTGCAGAGCGGGTGCAGAAGGACTCCCAGCGCCAGCCGGGGCGCTACAGACATCGAACAGACTAACGGTAGTGATGGCAGAAAACACCAAATGTTTAAAACTCCGTGAATTTATCAAACCACTTTCGAAACCTCCTGTCCCTCCTGTCCCTGTCCCTCCTGTGCCCTCCTGCTGTTAGGGCACCAAGCCGTGATGCTGAGAACTGGCAAATAGGGGGAGGAAGCAAGCATGTGTCCCGGCTTTCCTGCAGGAACTTTCTCACCCAGCCGGGTAGCTCATGGGAGAAAGCTCTTTCCAGAGGATCTCCAGCGAGGAAATGCAGAAGGAGCAATGGGATCCGAAGATCGCTGTTTTGCAAACCTTCATGAAACGCCAGAGGTGAGCCACCGCCGCGAGAGGGGCTGAGCTGTCAGGCTCAGGGGAGTAAGGTAACACGGGGAAACCCAGTCCCTACAAGGAGAGAGCTGGCTTGAGACCTGAGCTGAGGCAGTCCCCCGCTGCACTGAGCTCTAAGGCGGTACAAAAACTCCCCCTGCGGGGCCACCCTCTGCAGCAGCACAGGCTGGAGGGGGTGCCAGCATCCTGCCCTCCAGGGATCCCAGGACCAGGGGCAGGAGTACCCAGCCCTCCTCTGGGGGCCTATGTGACCAGGCTGACCGTCCCTAGACGAGAGGCACCAGGACACCCTGTGCCCCCACAGTGTGTGGAGGACAGGAGCCGGCACTGCCTGGCAACCCCGAGGCTGGAGGAAATGCAGGGATGGAGGAGCTCATCAAACCCGGCCAGGCAGAAGCAGCAGCAGCCCGGGAGTGGGCATCCCATGGGACGAACAGCCCGGGATCCACACGCAGATGCCCAGAAAGCGAGAGGACAGAGGGCGCGGGGCCGGAAGACACACCTGGGCCAGGGCAGCGAGGAAAACACATTACCACGGCTGTTTTCAGTCAGGGAAATGTGAACAGGCTGAATATTTAGGACTCAATTGTGATGATTACATTGCGACTATGTTTTCTAAAAAGGAGAGATTTTATCTGCTGGGGGCACATACCACAGTGTTTATGGACGCAGTGATAGGACATCTTCATTTGATTTCAAATACCCCACGGGAGGATTTATGAGGCTAGAGGGAGCCTGGCTGTCACTGAAGCTTGGTGATGCATTCATGGATTCATTTTCCTAATAAAAAGTTATACAATTATGTAAGAGTGGATAAAAGAAGGACATTAAACAAAGGAAGTAAAAGGAAATCTCCTTATTGACCGGGTCACTGGGCGGTCTGTGTGATTCCAGCCGATACATCATCGTTACTGAAGGTCACAGGTCAGGGTGCTGGGAGTCTCAGGCTCCAAGGGCTGAAGGCAGGGGCTCCAAGGTGGTCTGCAAACCCCCTCTGTGGGGCACCCCCCTGCAGCAGCACAGGCTGGAGGGGTCCCAGCATCCTGTCCGCCAGGATCCCAGGACCTGGAGTAGGAGGGCCTGGCCCTCCTCTGGGTTCTCCTGGGAGCCAAGGAGTTGGACCCAGGACATCGTCAGGACACCAGGCCTTTCTATCATCAGCTTTCTGTGAACACTTAGGCCAGGGCAGGGCAGAGCAGTGGGTGAGGGCCTGTGTCTGGGGCCAGGCTGCCTCACTCCCAATCTCTTCTCTCCCCTTCCTGCTGTACAACCCTGGGCAAGTTAGTGACCTTGCTGGACCTCAAAGTCCTCATCTGTAAGACGAGGGTCATGCCGTGGATGTGAGGAACCAATGGGAGCACTGCTGGCTGGCGGCATTTGCCCGGTGCCTCTATCCAGGGTTGCTGGACCTCAATTCCACATTAACCAGGGGTCTGGCAGCCGAGACCACCAGTCTCTGGGAGACACACTGCCCGGGTCCCCAGTAGGCCGGAGTCAGGCCCTGCCTGGGCCCCCACAGCCCCCATGCCCACACTGTACACCAGCCTCAGGGGCTGGAGAGGAGGAGTATTCCCAGCCATTTCCCAGGCAGAATCCTTGGTGTTTCTGCTCTAATTAGGGATGGGGGAGGTGATCTGGGGTCATTATCCCCAAGGTGGGTGGTCACCACATTCCGGGGATCACCGTTGGCATCGGCCTCAAAGTCCTCAGCACCAACTGACATAAAATCCATGGGAATTCAGCCGAAGCTTCCCACTTGCAATCCCAGCACTTTAGGAGGCCAAGGTGGGAGGATCGCTGGAGCCCCTGAGTTTGAGACCAGCCCAGGCAAGATAGTGATACTCCATCTCTACAAAAAATGCAAAAAACAATTAGCTGAGGGTGGTGGCACGTGCCTGAGGTCCCAGCTACTCGGGAGGCTGAGGCAGGAGGATTGTTTAAGGCCAGGAGTTCGAGGCTGCAGTGAGATATGATCATGCCACCACATCCCAGCCTGGATGACAGAGCAAGACTCTCTCTAAAAACAAAACAAACAAACAAAAAATCCATGGGAATTCCCTCAGGGCCAGAAAATTACTTCCAGCCTTTGGAAACGGAGTGTGGTTTGAGCTGCACAGACTGGGCACGGTGTGCCCCACTCCGGGAAAGAGAGGCTTCTTTCTGCAGCTTAATCACTCCGGTGGACTAATGAGGCGAGCTGTTCCCAGGAAGCGTGCTTTACATAACTGCTGGTAATGAGACTGGTGGGGCTGTGCGTGTGTGTGCGTGTGCACGCTCGTGACTCTGGAAGCCTTCAAGCTGCCAGGATTCATCCATCTTCTCTAATGAGCCTCATGGGAACATTATCGCCCTGGAGGAAGGAGAAAGCGGGGCTGGGCTCGCTCGCCGGCAGCTCTGTTCCAGAACTGGAAGAACTTACTGCCTTCAGGGACACTCCAGAGTTCCTGCCTCTGCTCATTCCTACGTCATTCGAGTGAGTAGCTCCTGAATTTAAAGAGGCACACGTACACATGCACAAGCATTCACACATGCCCATAGGCCACACATGTACGTGTGCACAAGCATTCACATGTGTACACACCACACGCATGTCCATAGGTGCACACCCTCACGTGCTATACATGTGCACAGAGACCTGCATCACACAGCACTTGTGCTTATAGACACATGTACCATACACATTACACACGTGCACACAAACGTGTATCACACTGCACAATGCATATAAACATGCACCACATGCCATACCCCACATATGCATAGACAGACATGCACCACATGCCACACCACATGTTTGTGCACAGAGAGCTGCATCACACAGCACATGTGCCTACAGACATGAACCACACACATCACACACGTGTACACAAACATGTATCACACCACACACATGCATACAGACATGCACCACACGCCACACCACATGTATGTGCACACAGACCTGCATCACACAGCACATGTGCATACAGACATGCACCACACAGCACAACACACACTAGTATACATATCACACATAGACCTATACATGTGCAATGCATTCCCACACACACCCTATACATTTATATACCCACATGCATCACACACACTGCCACATATACACATGTGTTGCATATGTGTGCACATGTACCACATATACCACATACATGTGCATGGGTGCATGTCACATACATACACCATGTACCTGTGTGCAGGTGCATGCACTCACATATACCATAGCTATGTACACACACGATTCATATGTATACATATCTGCACATAGATCTGCATTTACATATATACCTGCCACAGAAGCCAGGTGTGAAAATGAAAACCTCAGAACCCAGAAGCCGTTGTGAGAGGAGTGTGGTGATCAGGAGATGGACTGGGGCCAGGAGAAAGCCCCCTCCCACGGGCTGCAGTGCTCGGCATTTACAGAGGACCCCAGGGTGAGAGGCAAGCCGAGCAGTTGATGCTGGAGGCAAAGCTGAGGTGGGCAGCGCAGCCCCCTAGGGCCGCCTCGGTGTCAGCGCTGACCGTGACTCCATCCTCCAGCTGCCTCATTCACTGGGCTTGAGTCGACAAGAACCTACCAGGGAGGGCGGCAGGACCAGGAGGCTGGGGGGGCCTCAGAGTTTCCCCTGCAATGACAAGACCCAGGATGGGGGAAGGGCCTCCACACACCTGGGGCTCAGTGGGGACCAGGACCTGGTGGCGGCCGGATCCCAGGATGAGGGGAAGGGCCTCTGCATACGTGGGGTTCCGCGGGGACCAGGACGTGGTGACAGCCAGATGGACCCCCAAAACAGGGCAAGACTGACGGAGAACACGGATCAGGGAGGTTCTGCACCAGCTCTTCCCACAACGAGGAAAGGTCTTGCTGCTACAAAACAAGAGAAACTCAGCAAACAACTTCTCTGACTGGTGGTTAAAGACGCCGCCGCCCTGGCACATGTGGTACTAGAACCTCATGCTGTACAGGTGTTCCACTCCTGCTGAGGGCCTCCTGGACACCTTGGGTTTGAGGTCAGCAGAGGCCTGGCTTTGCTGCCTGCCCACTTGCCTGTCCACTTGTCTACTGACAGCATGGCCTGGGCACTGGCAGTGGAACAGGGAAGCGTCCCTAGTTTCCCCTCTGGCTCCGGGGTCTGAGTGGGGCCTGCCGTGGGGATGTGTTCATCCTCAGCTCTGCAGCAGCCCTCAGAGGCCCCTGGGGTTGACCTGGGCCCATGGCTTCTAGGAAAGAGAGGCACGGGCTGAGGATGCAGGGCCCACCCTTCCTGTGGGGGCCAGAGGGCCCCTTGCCCCTCCCAGGACCACTTCCTTCCTCCTACATGGATGACCCGGGGGTCCAACCCTGGAAAATCTGAGCAGCTTGGCTGTGGCTCAACCTCCTCTTTCCACTAGCCCGCACCTGGGACCCACTTCCCGCTGGCTGCCACTGCTGGCAGATCCAGGGCAGCCCTGGCCATAGGTCAGCCCTGCAGCCAGCGGCCCACACAGAAGCCATGCTGCCTCCAGCTTGGACCCCAGCATGCGGGGAACTTACCAACATCAGCATGAAATGAAATAGACAATCTGGATAGCCTTATGTCTACTTTTAATAATTGAATTCGTTATCAAACTCCTTCCGCAAAGAAAACTGCACGCCCTGATGGTTTTATGGTGAGTTGTATCAAATACGTAGGGAAGAAACAATGCCAGTCTTTCACAAATTCATTCAGAAAGCAGGAGGAAGAACTTCTGTCATGGCCCGAATTTGCCCCCCTCCCTGCTGCCAAAATTCATATCCTAGCCCCAGCATCTCAGAAGGTAACTGTATTTGGAGAGGGGATCTTTACAGAGGTAATTAAGTTAAAACGTGGTCATTAAGGTTGCCCTGGCCCAGTCTGCCGGGGTCCTCATAAGAAGAGCAGATGAGGGCACAGACACACACAGAGGGGTGGCCCTGTGAGGACACAGGAAGAAGATGGCATCTGCAAGCCAAGGAGAAACCCCAGGCACCAGCCCTGCCCCACCTCGATCTCGGACCCCAGGCTCCGGGACTGTGAGAAGGAAGTGTCTGTCGTTCCAGCCACCTGTTCTGCACATTCTTGGAGCAGCCCAAGGAAACTAATAAAATCCCCAGCGCGTGGTACCAGGCAGATGTAAGCCTGAGAGGACACCTGAGAAAGACATTATGATAAAACACAACTGGGGAGCGTCCCCCGCATCAACACAGACACAAAACATTCAACCAGATGTTAGCAATCACGGCTAGCAAGGGAAGTAACATGATACACCACGACCAAACGTGCTTCCGCCAGGAATGCAAGAGCCGTTTACCATTTGAGCATCCATCAACGTCATTCACCACGGTAGCAGAAAACACGGTCATCGCAGAAAACACGGTCATCTCAATAAATGCAGAGAAATAATTCAACAAAAAAGCAACACCCATTATCACAGAAAAGAACTTGAGACAGGCTAAGAACAAAGTGGAACTTTCTCCGTATGCTATGGGCCACGTATGAGGAACCTCCAGCTAAACTCCGATGTGATGTTGGAATGCCAACCTTACACAAACTCATTCAGAAAGCAGAGGAAGAGGGGAGAATTCCTGCTCTGTCCTGAACTTGCCCCACTCCCTACTGCCAAAATTCACATCCTAACCCCAGCGTCTCAGCAGGTGACTGTATCTGGAGAATGGGATCTTTACAGAAGTAACCGAGTGAAAATGTGGCCACTAGGGTGGGTCTCCCTAACGGTGTCCCTCTCAGTCTGTGAACGGGGTGAGGCTTTCTGCTGGGCCACTTCTGTTCAATGCCATACTGGAAATGATAGCCAATGCCACAAGGCGAGACAAACGAGAGCCATGCAGTTTGGAGAGGGTGCCTGTTTTGAAGGTGTGGTCTTTCACCTAAACCCACCCTCTGGACCCCACCCTGAGCTGCTGGGGCTAGGACTCCACAAACCACATCTCTGCTCGGCCCACCGGCATCCCCTTAGATAGCCAATAAGGGTCTCTGGAGAGACCACCAAGGTCCAAAGGGACAGGAGAGGTCAGGCGAGTGTTCTGGGTTCGAGGAGATTGGAGACGTGATGGTTAAATTCCATGCATGCTTCTGCACTGCACGCTTGGGTGGGGAGGAACATTATCGGGACAGTTGACAGTTGCCTGCCTGCTAGATGGTTGTGTCACATCGTTAGGTGATTGCACCAAAGGGTGTTCCCTGCAGGCACACGCTGACGTCCACAGGGATGAGTGGACATGATGACCCCGGCATGCTGGGGCTCAGAGCCAGTACCCGAGATGCAGCTTTGATGTGAACTGAGGCAGCCTCAAGGTCTCTCCGACCTCCTTGCTCCTGTGTCTCCCAGAGCACAAAGTCGTTCCCTGAATCTCCCTTATCTGCCTGACGTCCGTCCGTCCGTCCGTCCGTCCGTACTGGCCAAAGAAGAAAACAAAGGGCCGGGCGCAGTGGCTCAAGCCTGTACACTCTGCGAGGGCCGCAGACGGGTGGATCACGAGGTCAGGAGATCGAGACCATCCTGCTAACACGGTGAAACCCGCTCTACTAAAAAATACAAAAAACTAGGGCCGGGCGAGGTGGGCGGGCGCCTGTGAGTCCCAGCTATCGGGAGTTGAGCAGGAGAATGCCGGAACCCAGAGCGGAGGCTTGCAGTGAGCTGAGATTGCCGGCCACGTGCACTTCCCAGCCTGGAGGGCCCGGACAGAGCAAGACTCCGTCTCAAAAAAAAAAAAAAAAAAAGAAGAAAACAATGACCTACAGTCTCCTCCCTGCGTTTCTGTTAACTGAGCTCCTATCGCAAGAAGAAAGGCTGAGGTTTGTCAACACACCTGGCAAATGTCACGACCACTGTCTGCTCCAGCGGACTTTGTTCCAGGCCATTGTCTGCTCTTCAAGCCCACTGAATTCCCTAAAAATCATTTACTACCTCCCTAAAGTCACCCCCACTGCCCCATCTCCTTTCCCCCAAGAAGAGGGGTGCATGGCCAGCTGTGGCCCCCTGGGCTTTGGGGTAACCATCCTCCTAAGATTCCCTGTGCTATGCACATTAGACCACATGTCAGTCTTTTCTCCAGTTAATCTGCCTTCTGTGAGGTGATTTTCCAGCGAACCTTCAGAGGGCAAAGGGGAAGTTTTTCCCTTGGCTTCTGCGCGCCTACTTTTTTTTTTTTTGGTTCTAAAAACACTTCTGAGTGAGGGAGAGGAAGTGTGATAAAGAAAATGGGGCAAAATGCACAAAGTTAGTGAGTCCGAGTGAGGTGCTCCCTCTCTATCCTCGCAACTTTGTCTTCTAAGTTTTAAATTTCAAAATATAGCAGTGAAGAGAATGAGAACGTTAAGTCCGGGAAAAGTCATGATTTCTCTCCCAGGGAAGTGACCATGTGTCCGCAATCACAACCAGCGAGGCGCAGACTGCAGGACTGTAGAACGGTTCCGCTGTCAAACACGCTGAGCCGGCACGTTTCACAGCTGACCTCAGCGCCTGCAGCTGGGACCATGTTTTTCCAATCAGATGTTCTTTTGCTGAAAAAGAATGTTCAGTTTTTTGCTTTCGGTCTCACTGTGAGTGATGCTTTCCAACTGCGTGGGACTGGACACACACAGGCCCACACCACTCATTTCTCTCTTCACCCGCCAGCTTAGTATCGCTTGACCACTGAACGCGTGTTCCCGCACGCCGGGCACTCTCAGGGCATGGGGCGTGACAGGAGCAAGACAGTGAGCTGGCCCCTGCCGCACCTGTGGGCTGCTGGGGAGAGAGTCCTGGTTTCACAGCGTGGTGAATGCGGAAGGAATAGACAGGCCTCCCGGGTCCTGTGGTTTTCAAAGTCTTCAGTCGGTTTCCCACACGACAGCACTGGTCTAAATGAGGCCCAATAGGTGAAGCATAAAAGCAGCCCGGATCTACCTGAAGGCGGAGCTGCCCCGGGACCTCCTCAGAGACCCACGCCCTCTCCTGAGCCCCTCAATCTCCCATGGGGACCCCAGGGACCAGGGCACTCAGGGCAGCCAGCAACTTGGGCCCCACACTCGAGCCTAGTGGTGGATGCCAGGAAGGGCCCAGCTGCGCAAACGCCGCCCGATGGGTGAGGTTCGAAGCCCAAGGGGCAGCCTCTCCCGGAGCAGCTGCGGCCCCCGTCAGGCCGCCTTCTCGTGTATGGTGAACACATAGTGGTCTCCTGCCAACAAATCTGACCAGTGATGACTTGCGACCATTCCTGGCTGCTCTGTGAACCGGGGCCCCGTCCCCACAGAGAACCTGGATTCACAGCCAATTCCAGGACTGAGAACTTGGCTCAGGTCAGAGCCAAGATCCGGGGATCCAGCCATTCCACCACCGGTCAAATGTTCTGTGGTACCCGAGTCCCTGCTGCCCAGGGGGGCACCATCGAGCCAGAGTACCCAGGTGGGCGAGGGGCCTGGGTGGAATATGATGGAACAAAAGATGATGGAACAAAATAGGTCCAACTCATCGGCCTCATTATTTCACACCAAGTGTGGGAGAGCAGTTCCCCTAACTAGCACGTTCTGTGTCATGTTCCATGGCTGTTGGCTGTGAGCACAGCCTGGCCACACAACTCTACAAATAGGTGCCACCACTATCCCTATTTGACAGAGCAGGAAACTGAGGCACAGGGAGGCCGCACGGCTGAGCATCACAGAGCTTGGATTTGCAGCCGGGGAATCGGACAGCAAAGCTCTAGTTCACCAGCTGCCCAGAGGGCCACAGAGAGGTGTAGGGCCCAGGGCAGCGTGCATGGCGGTCTCAGACTTCGGGAATCTGGGGCACAGCCCAGGAATGAGAAGCCGAGCAGATGGATAGGGAGGGGAGCGTCCTGGCAGCAGAGGCAGCTCGGGGCATCTGAGGGGGTGGGGGCCAGCCCTGCAGCCCCTGGGAAGGCAGGCTGGTCTGGGTGCAGAGCAGGAGAGCTGCATGGAGGGGTGTCTGTGTGGGTTGCCCCTGCACAGGAAGCAGCCACGGGCAGGGCCAACCCCACTGAACCTTACCAGGGGTCAAGGCCCCAAGGAGATGCCTTCCTCAGCTCAGTGTTTAATGCTTCCTCTGGCTCTCCCCAGTGCAGTCCCAGGAGTCCTGCAAGGGGCTATACCTCCCACTCCCTCATGTACACCAGCCAGAAAATGCAATGGAACAAAAGACGTCCTATTTGCAATTGCAGGCACACGCGAGCGTTAGCATAGGCGATTTGCCATGTGTGTGGCCAAATACAAGTGAGCCTTTAAGCTGCAGTGTGAGCTTTAGGCACTTGGAGGGCGGGAAGCCCCACATCCCCTGACCCCTCCCGCGTCCATCCCTGTGTCCTTATGGGCACTGGGTAAGGCCTCAGGGGCAGGGAAACAGGACGGGCCCCATTGCTGTCTTGGGCCTTCCTTGCGTGCAGGTGAGAAGGAGGCAAGAGTATCGTGACAGCTGGCACAGGCCTGAGAGGGAGGGGATGGAGGCTGCTCTAGGTGGGATCGGGAGGCCCTGCTGGGGAGGCGATTCCTCCAGGAGACCCTGAGAGCCGGAAGCCGCCAGCCTATGCAGAGGGCACTCCCTCCTCCTGGATACGGTCCCCAGATAACCTCCCAGGGCCTCAAAGCTTATTCTGAGGTTCACCAGGATAGGCAAGTGTGGCTTTGCTCTCTTGCCATCCACACCCCAGGGACGTCCAACCAGGACCAGCGATCGTCCACTGCTTAGACCAGACCCAGCCATCCCCGAACTCATTACGTGGGAACTGAGGAGGCGGCTCCAGGCAGGCGGATCGTGCAGGTCGTCTTGGTGACCAGGAAGCCTCACAGTTCCCACTCACCACTGTCCCCACCCCCTCGGACACAGGTCCCTGTCCTCGTCCTCATCAGTGCAGTCTGATAACTCAGGTGCGGCCCCCACTCCCCTTTTCCCTGGGCCCTGCTGCCCTCTCCCACCCAGAGAGAAACATGAGCATCTCGGAACAAGAGGCAAGGCCCAGGCCTTCAGGGAAGGTAAAGGGGGAAAGCAGCCCCCACCAAAATCTTCTCCAGACACAATGAGGTTTTATCAGCACATTGTGTTAAGCAGAATACTAGTCCCATAAAACCTCCACGCCCAGCTCCCTCCCAGGAATGTGTGGCTCTGGGCAGGGTGAAGTCGGTCTTTGCAGTGATCACACCCAGCTCCCTCCCAGGAATGTGTGGCTCTGTGCAGAGTGGACGTGGTCGCTGTGATGAAGACCAGGCACTCTGACACAGGAGGTCGTCTGGTTATCTGCTGATAATCTTTAGGGCCCTTATCCAGGGAGGCAGGAGGGCCAGGGGCAAGGCACAGGACCGAAGCAGGGACTGCAGGCAAGGAAAGGCAGGAGAGCAGTTCTCCTGGGGGGCTGGGAGGAGCCGGCCCTGCCCACCCTGAGTGACTCCTGCAGAGCCACGAGATCGTGAATCTTTTTTTTTTTTTTTTTTGAGACGGAGTCTTGCTCTGTCACTCAGGCTGGAGTGCAGTGGTATGATCTCAGGTCACTGCAACCTCCACCTCCCGGATTCAAGCAATTCTCCTGCCTCAGCCTCCCAGTAGCTGGGACTACAGGTGCCCACCACCACATCTGGTTAATTTTGTATTTTAGTAGAGATGGGGTTTCACCATGTTGGCCAGGCTGGTCTCAAACTCCTGACCTCAGGTGATCCACCTGCCTCGGCCTCGCGAAGTGCTGGGATTACAGGCGTGAGTCACAGTGCCAGCCGAATCTGTGTTGTTTTAAGCCACTGGTTTTGTGGTCATTTGTCACAGCAGCCACAGGGAACTCATACAAACATTGAAGCAGAACATTTCAGGGGAATTGAAAAGGTGCCACAAAGGGAGAAACGTCACAAAATTTTAAGTTAATAAAATTGTACAGACAGGAAGAGAAAGTGTTACATCTATGAAGGGAAGAGTGTCGGGGCTGTGGCTCTGGGGGCCTGAGCAGAGGGCAGAGCTGGGCAGCTGGCGAGGATGCTGGGCCGGCTTGGGGGCTTCCATTAGGGGCCAAGGCTGGGTCCTCGTATGTGCCTGGGGCAGGGTGAAGGGCCTGGGGTACTGCAGCCTCGCGGGGGCCAGAGACCATTGCTAAGATCAGCCTCATGCTCTGTGCAAGGGCTGAGCTGAAAACAATCTTGGGGGCCCCACCTCCAGGCCCCGGGGTAGGGAGGAGGAGAAGCTGAGGCATTTACTCCTGGAGGCTGAGGGGAGGGTGCCCTGGGGACCCTCCCTGCTATTAGAGACTGGGCAGGCTGCTACCCCAACCCTCTCTTGTCCCAGAGACGGGAGAGGCAAGCAAATGCCTCCAGCAGCCACAGGACAGAGTCCAGATGTCTTAACGGCCTCATAAAATGGGGCATGTGGGCTACCCAAGGAATGGCCCAGGACTCACGAGAAGCCATCCTCCCAGGCTGGAATCCCAAAAATCCAAGCCCCACTCACAGTCCTGAGTCTTCCTGTGGAAAACCTCTCCTCCTTTGATAAGCAAAGATCCCTGTGAGCTCAGCCTGACCCCCACCCAGCCCCTGTTCCCAGCCCCACCATCTCCAGGCAGCCGCGGTGCCTCTGGCTGAGCCAACCACCTGAGGACCCAGATGGGCCAGAGCCAGCACTCCGGGTCCCCAGTGGCCTCCCTCCCTGCTGCCTCAGCTGCCCCCCACAGCCCTGGTCACCTGCAAGTCACCTGGCCAAGAAGGCTGACCCAGAGGCCCGACTGCCTGGTCATGCGGGAAGGGCCCCCGCAGGGGCACACTGAGAGCAAGGGGGCTCTTAGTGAAACTCAAGGCTCTTGGCAGGAGGGGAAGGGGGTGCCTGAGTCACCCTGCCTGGCATGGCCTTGGTGAGCTCCCTGCCCTGCAAGGTTTGGGTTTCGGGTCCTAGGCCAGCTCCCTGCTGTCCTGCCTGTCTGAATTTCAACAGATTTTATTTGAAAATGTTGCTTTTAACCCAGCGTCACCTCCGAGCTGTGACTTTACGTTCATCATGTGCTTCTCCCCACACTCCTACGCGGGGACACAAGAGCGGGGCTGGGCCTCCTTCCCTTAGGAGCAGGGTGAGGAGGTCTGCAAAGCCCCCGCCCACCTCCCTGATCACCTGGCCCCAAGCTCTGCCCAGGTCCCCATCTGCCTCCAGCCACGCCCCACCCGTCCCCAGACCCAGGACATACCACCCCCTCATGTCGGCGCCTTTGGGGTGGCATCAGGACTTTGCGGACAGAGCAAGGGTGCAGACGGGACCCCTCCCTGTGAACAGGAGAAGCAACCCGACCACGCCAGTGGGGAGAGAGAGGTCAGCAGGAAAGAGCTGCCGGTGGGCCCTTCCTGCAGGGGCGCTGGGACCCCGGGACACAGCCCTGCCAGTGCACCCAGGACCCAGCAGTGACCGCTGTGAACATCCTCAAGCGTCAGCTGCTCGCTGAGAGCTGGGATTTCTGACTGACTCTGTGGGGTTTTCTCCATCAAATTCCTTTGAGCATCTTTGTCCTTAATGATCCTGGCTGATCTCAGACGTCTAGGCCTCTTCTTGGCTGCCGGGCACACAGTCAGATTTGCGTTGCTTTTAAACTGCCGGGCACACAGTCAGGTTTGCGTTGCTTTTAAACTCTGAGAAACCCTCATCTGTGTTTTATTTTCTTTTGAAAATCACTACAGCGGCCCCAGGAGGGGTGGGTGGTCCCACCGACAAGGGCCCCCAGGGCCCACAAAAGGCCACACTCTCATCCCAAAGTGCATTGTGCCCTGAGCGCAGAAATCGGGTCTGGCCTTTGAGCAGGAGAGGCTGAGCCCCACGGAACCCCCCAGGGCGACTGGGCGCTTCCCAACGCCCCTCCGTGGGTCCCAGCGTCACCCTCCCGGCCTGAGTCGGCACCTGCTGGACAGCTCTGTTCCTGGGTTCGGTGACAGCTGTCCCATACCCAGGGCTGTGACTTGGGGACACTGGTCTGTGGAGTGTGGATTCTGCGGGCACCTGGTCTGTCATAGAGAAGCCCCGTCAGTCCTTTTTCCCAGCAAGAACACAGTCAGGGAAAGACCCTCCATCTCCACGGCCTCCTCACAAAGACACTGTGAAGACTGAAAACTTCAGCCACATGGTGAGAGGCGCCACAGCACGTGTCATTTCTTAGGATTCATGGAGGACTTGTGCCGAGAATGTACGAGGAACTCTGACGAGTCACTGAGAATAAAGCGCCTGCCTGGCAGAGGCGTGGACAGACCGAGGCGTGTCGCGATGGGGGTGTCCGGTGACCATGTGGGAGGGGCCCAACCTCACCCATCATCCAGGAGGTGCAGACTAAACCCTGAGACGCTGTCCTACCTCAGAGAGGCCAACGTGTCAAAGATGGACAGTTCCAGGCGGTGGGCAGAGTGCCACGGCCGGTGTGGAAAACGGTGGCCGGCATCCACTCCTGTCTAACGTTTTGTACCTGGGACCCGGTGTGCGTTCTGGGCAGGAAGCACCTACTCACGTTCACCCAAAGACATGAGGTTGTTTAGAGCAGCATTATTCCCAACACCCCTGAACTGGAAAGAGCTCAGATGACCACTGGAAGTGGGGTGGGGGCGGAACATCCACAAAATAGAACACGGGGCGGCCACGAGACCGGCTCCTGGACGCACAGCCACGTGGCTGCACCTCACACCCGGGAAGCACCTGTCGGGAGGCGCTGTCCCTCCCAGGCTCCTGCAAGCGTGGGGTGGGCACCTGGGATGAAGGGCGTCCTTCGTGCCCTGGCCGGGGGCATCGCCCATTCTCCACACCCAGCCCTGGCCCAGCCACAGCCTGGCTTGTGCTGTGACCACCGCTCCTTCTCTCACCAGACTGGGCACTCCTGAGCGTGGACACTGGGCCTCTGGTCATCTGTGTGAGCTCTGCATGGTGCCTGACACACAGTAGGAGCTTGGCGAGTGCTTGCTGAGTCCATGAGAAAGGAGTGTGGGGCCAGCAACATGGGCCGATGGCTCCCAGCCGGTGAGTCACTCTTGGGGCCCTGCTGAGTCATAAGTTCCTTTCACTTTAGATGTATTTTTAATTGTATGTTCTGAACAGATGGAAATTTCTTGGCTGCCGGGAGTAAAATTGTGGATATTTGGTGAGTGTATCCAAAAGGAAGTGGCCGCAATATGACTCACCCAGGTCATTTGAACCCTGATGGGGGAAACAGACCTCAGCAACTTCTGCTGGTTCACGACCAAAGGAAGCGGGGCCGGAACGTGAACAATGGGGTGCAGGCGGCCAAGTTCTCAGTGGCTGCTGGGAGCGCTTTCCCACTGTCTGCGGAGCCCATGGCAGTCCCTTGAACACGCGGGGACGGCCAGCAAAATCACCCAGCCTGCTTCCACGAGCGACCAGTGAGACGTGTCGCGGCAGTCCCTCCCAGGGCCGCTGGGCCAGGTCCGGCTGCAGGGCAGAGAAGAGGATGGGGAGAGGCGCCTGAGATGGGGCAGGGAAGCCTGTGAGCTCAGCCCGGGCCGGGGCCTGGGGCAAGCACCAGGCCAGGGGGAGTCACCAGGGGCTGGGGCTGGAGCTGCATCAGAGAGCAAAGGGGTGTTTGAAAACGGGGTAGGGCCTGGGACCCAGGAAACTGTTCTTCCAGAGCCCCCGCCCCTTGAAGCTGAGCTTTGCCTCTCGGAGAAGCTGTGACCCCACGGGCGCTGCCCTAAGAGACTGGGCCGGGTGGAGCCAGGGTGGACTGGAATTCCCCGACCCGGACGCGGGGCCGGACGAGGCTGACTTGCCCTGTCTGTGAATGGTCAGGTTTGCTTTTTCTCCTGAAAACACGAGGCAGTGATCCCAGCCAGCCGATTGCAGCAGCCTGGAGACGGGATGGAGGAGAACGAGGCTGTGGGTGGGAAGAGCGGAGGGGACTTGCCCGCATCCCTCCCCTCCTACTCTCTGGGGTCCCAGGAGTGCCGGATACGTAATGCTGCCAGGCGATTTCTGGCGCCCCACAGACCTCTGCCCCTGGAGGCTGAGGCTGCAGCCTCTGGAGTTGGGCCAGGTCCTGGCTGGAGCAAAGGGGGCCTCCTTCAACCTCCGTCCTCCCTGTCAAGCCCGAGGAGCCTGACTGGCGCAGTGTCGCCAGGCCATAGTGAGCGGCCAGTCCTTGGTCTGCCAGAGCCGGCTGCACTGAAAGGATTTCTGGGTTCCCAGTCCTGGAGGAGCACATGGTTTGCACCAGGCCTTGGGAGGGGAAGAGGCAAGGCGTGGGCCCAGCTCTCACTCCCCAGGAGAAACTTTGTTTGAGCTGCAGAAGAGCCTGGAGAGGCCCCAGGGCGGGGACCCCTGAGAGGAGAGAAACGCAGAATTCATCCATGGAGGTGTTCACCCAGAAGAGACCAGGAGTTCCTCCAGGAGAGACTGGATTGCTCTGAAAGGGGCCCTGAGGGGCTGATGGCAGGAGCCGAAGGCAGCTGTGACTTGTGCATCTGACTCCAGGTGTGGCTGGCAGGGGCCACAGTGGAACCAGCCAGTTGTCACTGGACCCACAAAGTACCTCTGAGTGCGGAGTGGAGAGAGGAGGACCTCCCACCGTCTGCCAGCCTGGAATCCAATTCCCATCTGTGCTTTGATGTGATGGGGACTGGGAGGGGGTGACCTTTTCAGTTCCTTTTATCTTGAATGGCCTTTGGGGGATTTTCACAGATTCTCAGAGTTCAGAGCCCAAGGAGGTGCTGGAACGTGACATTCCTCACCACATTCCTCATGACATTCCTCTGTAAACCAGGCGGTGTCCGCACCCATGAGCCTGTGTCTTCCTAAACCAGGCGCTGTCAGCTCTCATGAGCCCGTGTCTTCCTATGACATCAGGAGTTCTATCCCTCACGTCAGAAATCAGGGTTCCAGGCGCCTTGGTTTCCCCGGCGCCAGCAGCTTGGCTATAGGAGAAACACTGAAGGGGCCGGGCGCTTGGCTCACGCCTGTAATCCCAGCACTTTGGGAGGCCGAGGCGGGTGGATTACGAGGTCAGGAGTTCGAGACTAGCCTAGCCAACATGGTGAAACCCCGTCTCTACTAAAAAAATACAAAAATTAGCTGGGCGTGGCGGCGGGCACCTCTAATCCCAGCTACTCAGGAAGCTGAGGCAGGAGAATCACTTGAATCCAGGAGGTGGAGGTTGCAGTGAGCCAAGATCGTGCCATTGCACTCCAGCCTGGGAGACAACAGCAAGACTCCATCTAAAAAAAAAAGAATCACTGCAGGAAAGGTCTCTGGGGCAAGGGGACTGCACGGGACTCAGCTCGAGTCCCCTCTGCCTGGGCTACTCCTGGGGCCTCCAGGTCAGCAGCGGGGTGGGTGGTGGTGTGCGCTCGGCCCCTCTGAGACGCGAGGCTGCAGTATTGAAATGTATGAGAAGAGATGTGTGAGCTGCTGCCAGGGAGGTGCTCCCGCTGGGTGGCCTGGTGAGGGGGACAGCCTGGCGGGGGTGGCCGTGGCACAACCTCCTTCTGGCAGCAAAGGACCCTCAGGCCAAGAGCTGCGCAGAAGTCAGCACGGGCTCAGATGCGTTTCCAGCCCATTGTGGAAAGTTCACACAGAATTAAACAGAGGAGTGAGAGTCCAACCCCCTCCACCCAGCCCTGTCTTCCTAGCCACCTCGCCGGTCCTCGGGGTTCAGACTTGGACCTGTGGGGTGAAGGAGAACAGAAGGTGCTGGGGAGAGGACCTGGAGGTTGGAGAAGGGAGGTTGGATGCGGTTGGCGGCCCTCCAGGCTCTGGCGGGTCAGTGGGGCCTGGGAACAGAGCAGCCACGGAGGTGACTCAGGCCCAGCTGGAGGGGGAGGGACGCAGCCCTCACTGCAACTGGACGTGGGGTGGGGCCTGGTCCTCCTGGCCCTGGAGACCAGCAACCAGCCTGGCCCCGTGCCCCCATCCTAGTTCCGTGGGAATCCTATGCCCACCCAAGGCAGCTGTGAAGCCTCCAGGGGCCACTTCCAGCCGGTGCAGCACGGTGCCTCCCACACCAGCCTTTCCCCGACCTCTGCACCAGTTTCCTCCACGCCCGGCCCGTGGGCATCCGGCCCCAGCCGCTCATTCCAGATACACATACACGTGAGCTCATCTCCCACTGCCGGCTGCCAAGGCTGGGCTGTGGGTTGGCCCCTTCTGTCTCTGCAGATTCCTCTCCTCTCTGCCTCTGCCGGTGAAACACTGCTCCATAACCATCATGTACGGTCCCTGACGACTGCACAAGGGCTGGGGAAGTGAAGGACCCCTGGGGAAGGTACTCCTGGGAATCCCTGAAGGGGAGGGTCTGATGAATGTCCAGGCATGACCAGCGTGGCTGAGGAGACAAGGCTGGGTGTCACCTGGAGCTCCAGCAGGGTGACCAGGCATCCTGGAGGCTGTGCCTGGCCTGTCCGTCCCACACGGGGCAGAGCTAACCCAGGCTACATTGCTGACCCACCATGCACTGTGCAAAGAGCATTTGGAGAGAGAAAGAAAAGTTTGTGTCCTCAGTTACAAGGCACAAGGCGAAGTCCTTGTCCCCGGGATCCTGTGGTCGTTCCCGGGATCCCGTGGTCGGTCCCTGGGCATGGCTTATAAGCCAGTGAGGTCTTGTCTTGCAGAGCGTGTGCGGCAGCGGGGGGAAGCGGTTCAGCTGCTGCAGGGCCTGGAACTCCTGACACTTGGTGCGGCCTTGACCACCAGGAGCAAGTGCAGCCCCCACACGGCAACCGGCTCTGACAAAGCAGACGCTCCTTCCCAGAGCGGGTTGGAGCCTGACTGAGGGAGACACAAACCTGGGAGTGAAGGGGAGTTTAGCACAGAGTGACCCACATGCAGCTGGGATGGGCACAGTACCCAGGCTGGAGCGAGCGGCTCCCGGGGCCCAGGAGAGGCCCTCGAGCCCACTCTCCACCCGGCTATCATCTCCTGGCAGGGGTCTGCTGGGGAAACAGAATCTAACATGATGTATTTTCCAACCCGGAAAACCTCTCCAGAAAGGTGGAAGAGAAAAAGCAATTCTATTACCGAGACAGCCAGGACGCGAGGTGCGGCCGGGGCAGCCCACTGAAGGCATCGCAGAGACAGAAACCTCACTCCTTACAGTCGAGTGCGCACTGCGCACCTGTGCCTTCCGCGGGGTTTGCAGTTTGGCAAGTGAGGCCCACTCCTCTGAGGTGCCACCTCCCAAGCAAACATTCCTGAGCTGTGAGCTTCAAATACTCAGAGGCAGAGGCTTCCTTAGCTAGAAAGCAGATTTACATACATTTGAAAAGGACAGAGAAAAACTTTAAAGAAGAGAGAGAGGGAGATTCTGTCCTTATTCTGCACAGGGAGGACAGTGTGTGTCCTCAGCTCCTCACGGGCCCCCATGTAGCTCTCCTGCCGGGCAGCCTGTGGGACACAGAGCAGGAGGAACGTTTGGAGGTGGAGCAAGCAAGGGAAGGAGCCTGAGTTGGCTGGGATTTCGAGGCACCATGGGGATGGAACCTCATGGCCGGGGACCCGGGAGAAGGGCTGCAGTGAGCCAAGGCACGAAGGACGCCCTTCATCCCAGGGGCCCACCTCACACTTGCAGGAGCCTGGGAGGGACAGCGCCTCCCGACAGGTGCTTCCCGGGTGTGAGATGCAGCCACGTGGCTGCGTGTCCAGGAGCTGGTCTCGTGGCCGCCCCGTGTTCTATTTTGTGGATGTTCCACCCCCACCCCACTGCCAGTGGTCATCTGAGCTCTTTCCAGTTCAGGGGTGTTGGGAATAATGCTGCTCTAAACAACCTCATGTCTTTGGGTGACCGTGAGTAGGTCCTTCCTGCCCAGAACGCACACTGAGGCCTGGAACTGCCAGGTCCCAGGTACAAAACGTTAGACAGGAGTGGATGCCGGCCACCGTTTTCTACACTGGCCGTGGCACTCTGCCCACTGCCTGGAACTGTCCATCTTTGAAATGTTGGCCTCTCTGGGGTAGGACGGCATCGCAGGGTTTAGTCTGCACCTCCTGGACGATGGGTGAGGTTGGGCCCCTCCCACGTGGTCACCGGACACTGGCCATCGCGACACGTCTCAGTCTGTCAGTGCCTCTGCCAGGCAGGTGCTTTATTCTCAGTGATTTGTCAGAGTTCTTCGTACATTCTCGACACAAGTCCTCCATGAACCCTAAGAAATGACACGTGCTGTAGCACCTCTCACCATGTGGCTTTTCAGTCTTCACAGTGTCTTTTGATAACAGAAGCCCTTAAACTTCACGAACTCCTTGTGATACACACTTCTGGGCTGTGTAAAATATCATGATTATATATTTCCTTATGTCACATTCTAAAATCTGTTATTCTATCTTGAGAGCGATAATGGAACTGATACTTTAGAATGATGGGAGGTGAGAACGGGATTCATTTTCCCTGATTAGAGATCCCATCCATGCAGCGTGGCTCACTGAAAAGCCCTTCCACCCACACAGCACCGCTTATCGAAAGGCCTTCCCGCCGGGCACAGTGCCTCACGCCTGTAATTCCAGCACTTTGGGAGGCCGAGGCGGGCGGATTACCTGAGGTCAGGAATTCAAGGCCAGCCTGACCAACATGATGAAACCTTGTCTCTACTAAAAATACAAAAATTAGTGGGGCGTGGTGGCGAGCACCTCTAATCCCAGCTACTTGGGAGGCTGAGGCAGGAGAATCGCTTGAACCCAGGAGGTGGAGGTTGCACTGAGCCGAGATTGCGTCACTGCACTCCAGCCTGGGCGACAGAGCAAGACTCTGTCTCAAAATAAATAAAAAAATAAGAAAAGCCTTTGCCGCTGAACCACGGTCATCTCTGTGGCTTCTCAGCTACTTTGACATCACGGCAACTGTAGCAGCTTTCTTCTTCTTAGTGTTTAAGTGATGTATTTTTGCATTCCTTTACTTGCCATTTTTCCGTGTATTTCTAGATGGATCCTCCATAAGCAGAATGTTACTGGATGTTGCTGCCTTTTCTAAACCAACTCTGACAATATTTGACTTTGAGTATTTGTTCATTTGCCATTGATGTAATCTTTGAAAATATGTGGGGTTTCCACCGTCATCCTGCAGGTGGCTTCTCTTCCTGTTCCATCTTCCTTTTCTTCTCCTTTATTATCTTCTTTTTTTTACTTTATTAACTATCTATTATTTTATACTCTTCTTCTATTCGCTTGCTTGCTACAGATTCTTTTAGTGTTCTATTAGTGGTGACTTCAGAAATTACAATATGCATCTTTGATTTTTAAGAATCCAATGGAAGTTAGTTTTTTACCTCTCCCCAGAAAACGCCAGGACCTTTGAACTCTTTAATTCCATGATTCCCAGTGACAGATAAAATGACCCCTCCCCCAAAGATGTGTTTGTTCGAATCCCTAGACCCCATGAGTATGTTATGTTACACATTACACAATAGAAAAGAGACTTTTAATGAGGGTTGTGGACTTATGATATGGAGATCATCTGGACGGGCCCGGTCCGAGCACATGGGTCTTCGAGGGCAGAGAACGTTCCCTGGCCTGTGCTGCAGCGATTCACTGGCTTGGAGATGAAGGGGAGGATGATGAGGAATGTGGGGCCTTCAGGAGCAGAAGCTCCAGCTGACAGCCAGGAGGGAGAGGGGGCCCTGGGTTCACAACTGCAAAAACCTGAATTCTGCTGACAACAGTAATGGGCTCAGAAGCGGGTCCTCTCCCAGGCCTCCCGCTCAGAGCCCAGCCGGCCAGCACCTGGACTCTGGCCGAGAGACCCTGAGCAGCAAATCCGGTGGAGACCCCAGACTTCTGACACCAGAAGCCGTCCGTGAGTGCAGGTCTGCGTTCTCAAGCTGCTAAACTCATAGTGATTTCTACGCAGCCACAGACGATGAATGCATCTCCCTCCTACACCTTCTGCTGTGGTTTCCATGAGTGTTAACCCTCTGCTTCTAAACCGTGAGGCCTGTCGTGTGACGCTGATGTCCTGTGACTCTGATGGCCCCTACCCCCCAAGGCCTCCACACCCCCTCTCTGTGCTGTGTTCTGTGGGCCACGGCCGCCCCACATCAGAGCAGCCCCCTGGGAATGCCTTCCAGTGCCCCTGGTTGGAAGCAAACACTTTCTATTTTCCTGTGTCTGAAATGCTTGTATTCTGACTTCATTTTTACAGGGTATCTTTCCTCGACATAAGATAGTTGGTTACTGAGCAATGACATAAATTACAATATTATTGACTTAAAGCCCAAAGGAAAAATGAATACCCAGGAGTCCACATGGATTTGATTAATGATTGAATATGTAAATTCATAAGAAGGGGCAACTCTTAACTACAGAAAAATTCCAGTGGATAAATGTAGAAGGAATAAGGGAAATAGAAAATCATTGTTATGAGATTACAGTAGTAATCGCTGCTGTCACCACTGATAAATGCTAGCATTTATGGACAGAATTTTAAGGAAAAACAGGATATTTAGGTAACTCAACACAGTAATTATTGCAGTGACTGTAGCATGAGTCCTCACACTCATTTATCTCCCTGTTTCTAGGAGATGGAGCTTAATGTCACTCCCCTTGAATATGGACTGAATTTAGTGACTCAATTTCCATGAATTGAGCAAGAAAGGGGGAAAATCATAACTTTATATTGGAGAAATGCACAGACTTCACCTTGCCCAAGTGATCAAAGGTGACATCACAGGGTAAGTCAGGGCAATACCCTGCACCCCGATACGATGTCATGAAAGGGAACTCATGTATGCAGTTTTCTCTCCACAAGTCCACAACCCACTGCAATTGTGAGTAAGTCTCAGACAAACCCCCACCACGGGTCACTCTCCAACATCGTTGGCAATCCTCTTCAAGAGTGTTCAGGTCGTGAAAGGCCAGGATGCACGGAGAAACGGTCCTAGATGTGAGGAGACGAAGGAGATTTGACAGGAGAAGCATGATGGGATCCTGGAACAGAACAAGATGTTAGTGAAGAATGAGTGACATGCTGCTAGAGCCTGTTGGTTCTTTGATAGTAACGTACCAACAACTTTTTAGTTTTGATAATTGTGTCATGGCTATGTAATACATTAACATGGGGGAAGCTCAGTGAATATGTGGACTCTTGGACTATTTTCATAATGCTTCTTGTGTAGAAGGTCTAAAATGATCTCAGAATGCAAATTTAAATAAATTAATTTAACCCTCAAAGCACCCTTGGTTGGAATTTACAGTCGGCCCTCCGTCTCCATGGGTTCAACCAACCACTAATTAAAAACATTGGGAACAGAAATTGCATCTGTACTGAACATATGCAGATTTTTTCTTGCTATGATTCCCTCAACAACATAGTATACCGACTCTTTACCTAGCATTTACAACACATCAGGTATTGTAAGTAACATAGAGACAATCTGAAGCATATGGGAGGGTGTGTGGAGGTGATATGCAAACACTGTACCATTTTGCAACACGGACTTGAGCATCTGCAGATTTTGGCATCTTCAGGAGGTCCTGGGACCAACCCACTCTGTACACCAGGAGACAGCTGCGATTTCTCTCTAAACGTTTTAACGATCTCATTCCATTGTCTCCCAGCTTCCATTGTCTCCTTGGGAAAGTTAGCTGTAAGTTTTGCTTTCCTTTGAAAGCAGTTGCCTTTTGTCTGCTTTTAAAATTTTGTCTTTGTCTTTAGTTTTCAGCAATCTGACTGATATGTGTAGGTGTATTTTTCTTTGTATTTGTCTTGAACTTGTCTGGGCGAGCTTGCACACTGGGGTTGGCTGCAGGTGACTCAGCACAGTGCACACACACCTCCTTCCTCCATCAGACTAGCCCAGGCATGGTCTAATGGTGGTAGTAGAGGCATCAGAGGGAACAAGTCCAGCCACACAGCCTCACTCCTGAAGTCTGGGCCTGGGCCATGTTTGTTGACACCCCTTTGGCCAAAGACAGTCACGTGGCTGGAGCCTGCGGTGCCCCACGTCACACAGCAAAGGTGAGACCCAGAGAGTGGGGGCATGAGCCATCACTACAATCTATGCACCAGACTCACTGTCAGTGACAGGCCCACCCACCACTGCCTGTCGCGGGCCAGGGGGCATCAGGGAGCACATGAATACTTAATACTCATTTGGACTGACTGGGCGCAGAAGCTGCTCTGTGCATCTTATCCTCTTAACACCCTCATGAGATGTGAAACACCCCCATTCTACATAGAAGTAAGATCCCTCACCCCCAGCACACACCCGCTTTGGAGAAGGGCCAGGGGCTGACCTAACAGTCACCTCTGGAGCTGCTTTGAGCTACCACCATGCTCCGTTGAGAGTGTGGTAGATGGGCACTCCTGTCCCATGGACACCTCCGAGATCACATGCCCAAGCTGGTCAGCAGAGAAATGCCATCACTCGCCTCACCTGAAACCAGTGGTGATACCCTGCCAGCCCCCTGCCATCATTCTTTTCAAACTCAGACTCTGATGGTAATGCCCAGAAACCCTGGGTGGTCCCTAAATAGGAACTGCCCCTCGGCTGTGGAGCTCTTGGCCTGAAGGCGAGGATCAGCAGCAGGGTCTGAGATGGGCCAGCCACCTCAGAAACCCCTGCTTATTTCTTCCACCCAACCAATACCAGCCCCGGGGCACAGCCGTAGAGCCAGGTTTGGCTGTGAGCCCCTGCCCATGGGGTCCTTCTTAATGAGGGGAGATCTCAGGGTGGGGTCGCCACACTGTGCCATGAGCAAAGACAGAGAAGCCCACCAAGACCCAAGGAGGCGGGGACGAGCCACAGCCAGGTGCTGCAGAACTTGGGGGCTGGACTCCCCTGGGATGGGGGTGACCATCAGCCCAGTGCAGGCGTCGGCCCCTCCTGCAGAGTCCCTCCCAGGGTGGAAGACAAGCTCCCTGATGCCTCGGGACCAATCAGCCCTCGTAGGGAAGAAGAACTGGATCAGGCAGCTCCAGGGGGAATTTGAGGAACCAGGAGGATGTTGCCATTGGCTCAAGGGCAGGGCCTGCCCCTCCACCATGTCCAAGCACTGCCCAGAGCAGAGGGAAGCCCTGGAGGTGGACACCGCCCAGAGGGACCCACACAGCCCACACCAGGAGCTCTGCTGGAGGGAACAGAAACAGACACCCACACATGAATACCACCCTTCTGTAGCGCTGCCCCCACCCCTGCCCCTCCCGACTCCTGCCCCTCCCTTGCCTCCTCCATACCACTGCTTCTCCTTACCCTTGCCCCTCCCCTGCCATTCCCTGCCTCCTCCCCACCCCTGCCCTTCCCTGCCTCCTCCCCACCCCTGCCCTTCCCTGCCTCTACCCCACCCCT
>NW_016809139.1:721097-747069 GCF_001698545.2 Rhinopithecus bieti | reverse complement strand
ATGCCCCAAGGGGAGCCCGGCTCACAGCTCAGCTCCATTCATAGCCTCCAGGCACCTAAGCCCAAGATGGGAACTCCCAGGTTAACAGCCCAGTAGTGAACATGCCGGGGAGGTTTCACATCACCAGGATGCCAACTCAGGATGTTTTTCTTTATCATACTGTTTTCCTTCTCAAATTATAAAATTTTAAAAGAAGAAGAAGAAGAGGGCATCATTTTTACAGACCTGCCAATGCCCTGGCGTGGGGAGACAGCGATGCATTCCCTCTCCTCCTCAGCCCGGAGCTCCTGGGCCCTGGGGCTGAGGCTTTCAACCTCGGGCCCTCAGTGGGAACCTTCTCTCTTCGGAGTGTGGCCTTTGGCTCCTGTCCGTCTCCCTGAATGTGAGCTGTGGTTTCTAAGCACAGGTGAATTGAAGCCACTGGCTCTCTTCTGGGCTCTCAGGCTGGGAGCATCCCGGAGCCACCTCAGGGACCAGCAAGACCCAAGGGCTCCCTCCAGGCTCACAGGCAGGGTCAGACACAGACGATTTTTCACTGTGCTTCTTTCAAGGAATAGAGAACTGGGTGAGCTGAGCCTCCTCCTCAGAGCACTGTCACTGTGGAAGACCCTCGTGCCTGCAGGCCGCACACATTTGCTTTGTGACAGCCACACTGCATTTCCTCTGTAGTTATTGGCAGCTGGGCTGGTGTTTTCCTTCCCTGATGGCACTGTCCTGGCCTGGAGGAACAGAGGCACATCCTGGAATTGTACGGCCCTCTGGATCCCTGCACGGGGATGTGGGCAGAGCCCGCTGGGCTGTGCTGTTCTCTCCCCTTCCACAGAGCCTGACCTTTCAGGAGCTGCAGCCTTGTCCACTGCGGTTCCAGTGCCTGAACAGGGAGCACAAGAAACACATGGGGCGGAGGGGGCAGAGGGGAGGGGCCGTCTGCTGAAATGTTCCGTTCGAGATGGGCACTAAGTAACCTTCTTGGCCTGAAAATGCGCATCGGGAGGAAGCAAGTTTGGGGGCGGGGATGTAAGGCTGGGAGGGGTCTGTGCCACCTCCGGAAAGCCGTGAGGCTAGGCAAGATGGCCCAGGGAGTGATGAGGTGAACGACAGGGGAGTCACTGGGGTCTCCGACCCTACGAGGGGCATGGGAGATTGGCAGTGGGGTGTTGGGCGGGGGGCGGGAGAGCCAGGAGGAGCACATTCCAAGGACGGACGGAAAGAGGTCGGCTGACGGCCGCGACTGGGAGGTTGGTGGGTGACTCGCTAGGCAGACATCGGCTGTGGGTGGGGTTGGGGATCTGACTGATGCCATGGGTGCAAGCAAAGGACCGAGAGGAGCAGGGCAGGACAGTGGGTGTCTGTCCTCCAGCACTGTGCAGAGAAAGGTGTGAGGCAGGAGGCAGGAGGGAGGGGCTGGGTCTTCCTGTGTCCAGCGGCCATGGCAGGGAGTGCGCATGCGGAGGAGGACACACTCGGGGATGCTGGGTGGCGGGGAGCACGGAGGCTCCCCTGATCTTCCTCGCGGAAGGGGAGCTGAGGGTCATCCACAGAGGTGGGGGAGGAGCAGAGACACTGCAGGCTGGGGGGATGGAGGAGTGGGTAGAGGCACAGCAGGCTGGGGGGATGGAGGAGTGAAGAGAGGCACTGCAGGTTGGGGTGATGGGAGGGGAGGAGCAGAGGCACTGCAGGTTGGGGTGATGGGAGGGGAGGAGCAGAGGCACTGCAGGCTGGGGGGATGGAGATGGGGGAGGAGGGGAGGCACTGCAGGCTGGGGTGATGGAGGAGTGGGTAGAGGCACAGCAGGCTGGGGGGATGGGAGGGGAGGAGCAGAGACACTGCAGGCTGGGGAGATGCAGGAGGGCGCCCCATCTCTGCCAATCACTGGGGACCTGTTCCCAAGTCCAGGGCTCTGCCTCGATGAGCCATGCTCCAAGCAATCCTTTCTGGGACTTTTAGATGATACATCTGAAGACCAGAGAAAGGTGCAGTGGGGAAGAGGCCCTTGCAGACCACTCCAGAGACAGGAGAGGGAGAGTAGAGTAAAGCACAGAGACGACTGGGCATCCTGCCTGGAGGTGGCCTGGAGATGATGGCCTAGAGATGGCCTGGACGTGGCCTACAGATGATAGCCTGGAGGTGGCCTGGAGGTGGCTGGTCCCCGATGCTGCATCCTTATGGCAGCCAGTGGTCTTTTGGAAGGCCCAGCCAGCCACTGCTGAGCCACTTCCCTCAGCTTCAGTCCCTGTGACTCTGACAAGCCCCCAACAGCCACAGGGATGAGCAGACCCTGCCCAGGGACACCATCCAGCTGCCCGTGTGGCCCTGAGTGCCGGCTCACCTGTCTGCCAGTGTCTCTGGGGGTCCCTGTTGGGAGTCCCTGCTCCCCAGCAAGATTGGTTCTCTGCTGGGTGGGGGCTTCTGCAGCAGCTGGAGAGAAGGGGGAGCACGCTCCATTACTTGGACCTGGGCTGAGTTTCTGTGGGAGCTTTGCCCTGGGAACCCACGGCTGCCATAAAACACACTCAGATGTTGCAAGAACCAAACTCAGAGCTCCTGTGACATCAGTGGAATGCGAGTGGGAAACCAGCCCCTGGGGAATTGGCCATGCTCTGCAGCGGAGGGAGGGCATGTGAGATCGGACCAGAAGCCACTGCTGCCTTCAGCAAAGGCTGCGGGGCGATCCTGCATTCTTGTTCAGGCAAATGTTTTCCTTGAAAAAAAACCTCTCGATGGTGAAGCCGATGTAACTGGCATTGGCCAATGGGGTGTCAGCTTCGAGGGATGACTCTGGTCAGCCTGGGAGGTCTTGGTGGTGGAGGCCAGGGGGCCCTACCCAGATCCCTGGGGACCTGGCTGCTGGGCATGCTGGCGGCTGCCTTGTTCAACGGCACCCCCTCTGGGAACAGCCCTTGGTGAAGGGGATTGTAATGCATGACCCCAAAATGCGCCAGTTTTGCATAAGAATTATTTTGAGTTGAAGGCAATTCAGAGGCTGCAGATTTAGGGAGAGCTCTCTGCCCTCTCCTTCTGCCTAAAAGCAGGGCACACATTTCTCTGGGAAAAGGTGTTCCCCTTTCCAGTACCAGGCAGAGGAGAATGGCTCTTAACTACAAAAAAGCCCCTCCCATACCACCCTTACCTCACATACATTTTTTAATCACCTCCAACAATCTACCACCCCAGGAGTCCAAACCCCCTTTTTCCCTTTGTCCAGTGACTTCTCCACAATGTATCACCCTTTGTTAAAATGGCATATAAGTCCCTGTGTCTCACCCCTTCTTTGGGTTTTGGCTTCCTGTCTGTGATGCTTCCGTGCACGTAACATTCAAATGTAAATAATTTTCTGCTGCAACTCTGTCTTTCATCAGTTTAATTTGCAGGCCTCAGGAACAGAACCTGAGGAGAGTGATAAAGGCCAATAGGAAAGGATACGTATGTAAAGGTCCGTAAGGCCCCAGCTCTTATGGGGGCTACTTGGAAGGGCTACCCCAGCCCCACGGCGCCCAGGGGTTGGCTGATACCATAAGGCTCCTGGGAGAATCAACACACTGGCCTTGCATTTTTTAAAACACAGATGTGACAGTAGGTACTAGCTCTGTGCAGGGCCCTTCCTTAGAGCACAGCAGGGCCATTTCTCCCATTATTGGATTCTAGCCCCACTTGACATGTGGGAAACAGCAGATAAAGGACTCCAGGATGGGGCCTCCCCAGGCCACAGAAAAAACTCAACCACCCAAAAGTGCAGAAACCCACCCAGGCTATGGAGGGGTCTGCGGCTGAAAATCCCATCTTGGGACCTATGTTTTGGAAGGGGAAGAGTGGGGAGGATCATTCTCCCCTTCATGAATCACAGATACTTGGGTTTATTGTTGTAGACTTTCTCTGACATGTGTTGGAGCCAATATTTATTTGTTAAAGGAAAACCAACAGTGATACATTTGCTTTGTTACAAAATATAAACCACATTCCAGGGAAGTATACAAAAGGCTTCGCACACTGAGATGCTGCACACGGCCAGGGGACGCTGGACGGCTGCTCGGGAGAAAATTCCAGCCAGCCCCAGGCTCTTTGTGATTCTTCCTCTAAAGACTCGAAAGGAAGAAGCAATCTTCATTGACAAACAAACAAACCGAACAGGGAGAGCCGACTCTTTCTGAAACTCTAAACAGAGCCACATGGAGCCTCCCTGGCTAGTGATACAAGTCTCCAGCCCACTCACCCGGCCCTGGGGCGGCTGGGGTTTCAAGCACAGAATTCTCCACCACTTCCACTCAATACACAGGGACAAGGGCACTGCCAGGCCGGTCCCTGCTGGGCCCTCTCTTTGCATGACAAGGCGGTTGTGGTCTGACCTGGACTTCCCGCAAAACCAGTTCTGGGAGGGTCTGACCCCAAACTCCTCCCCATCCCCCCAGTTCTCCCCCTGCCCTCCCAGTGTCTCACCTTCCTTTGGGGCTGGCCAGGGAGGGAGGCCTTGCAGAGGCAGCCAGGTGAGGCCCTGGGTGACCTCTCAGGTGACAGGAAGGCACGTTGCACTGCTGTGACCGTACCATCGCCCTCCTCAGTGACTTACATGTCGGGGAAAATACTCAGATTCCCCTGATTAGTCCTTTAGCTCAGGGGTCACCAGGAACAGAGTCCCTAAACTGGAGGCCTGATTCCTTCTCATCACTGTCCAGAGCCGCTCCCACCAGGGCCACAGTGGCCACGAGCCGCCTAATTCCTTCTCATCACTGTCCAGAGCTGCTCCCGCCAGGGCCACAGTGGCCACGAGCCACCGAATTCCTTCTCATCACTGTCCAGAGCCGCTCCCACCAGGGCCACAGTGGCCACGAGCCGCCTAATTCCTTCTCATCACTGTCCAGAGTCTCTCCCGCCAGGGCCACAGTGGCCACGAGCCACCGAATTCCTTCTCATCACTGTCCAGAGCTGCTCCCACCAGGGCCACAGTGGCCACGAGCTGCCTGATTTCTTCTCTTCACTGTCCAGAGCTGCTCCCACCAGGGCCATGGTGGCCATGAGCCGCCCGATTCCTTCTCATCACTGTCCAGAGCCGCTCCCACCAGGGCCACGGTGGCCCAGAGCCAGCCATAGGAAGCCGTCCCGCTCTCCTAGGAACCTCCTCCCCGGCCCCCTGGGTATCAGGCTTGGTTTGCACCTTCCTCTCTGCTGCTCCCTGGTCACAGCACTCGCCATCCCCATCGGGGTGCTATCCCTGCTCCTTCTCTGAACTCCTCTGTCCAGAGACTGACTTGGTTTCCCTGATTGCACCTCCCTGAGCCCCTCAGACCCGAAAGACCTGAGCCAACCCCTCACCTCTGCCTTGAGCCTGGCATCTGCCGGGCCCGCCTCCAGGAGACACATTCACAGCCCTTTACACCCATCCCCACCTTCATGCCAGGACTGTCTCCAGGAGCCACATTCACGGGGTCTTCACAGCCCTGGACACTCCCCCGACCTTCATGCCGACAGATCCCTAAGGGAGGTGAGAAAACTGAGGCACAGGGAGGTCAAATGCCTCAGCCAGCAACACCCCGCAGGTGGGCAGGGAGCCAGGGTTTGAGCCCGGCTGAGCCTAGGTGAGTTGTCTCCAGAGCCACTTCTCAAAAGAGCCTCCAATGCCCCAATCTCAGAGCAGGTGGTGAGTGCTGTCATGGGGAAAACACCCCTTCCTTTTCCATTTCCTCTGTCTTGATTCAGCCTTCTGGCCAGTTAATGTCAGCGCCACGGTGCCCATCCCAGAACAGAAGCGCCTGCTGATGAATAATCCCCAGCCTCGCCTGTTTATCTGTATCTATCTGTCATCTACCCCCCACCTCACACCCAGCGTCCGTCCGTGCACACACGCTCCCCTCGCACCCAGCATCCGTCTGTCCGTACATGCTCCCCTCACATGCACCCAGCTCCTGTGGGTGCAGGATCGCTGAGCGCCAGACATGGGGGCCATGGCCAAGGTGGCCGCAGGGGCAGGTGCTGGGCTGTCCAGGAGCAGTGACCAAGCACCCAGAGGAGCCTAACACAGCCCAGCACATAAAACCAGCAGCAGAGGCCCGGGAGCCACTTAGCCAGAGAGACACCTGGTGTTCACCCCAGCACGCAGATGGGGAAAGGCTATAGCGGAAAGAAACAGCTGTGTCCAGAGAGCTTCACCCCGAAATCAGAGACGGCCAAAGTGCACCCGGAGAGGAACTGGTCGAAGTCCTGTCCAGGCCAAACAGTGTCAGGTGGGTCCTTAGGGGTCAGCAGGGAGCGAGGCCGAAGCTGTCTCTCTGTGCAGCTGCCCCTCACGCCGCTGTGGCCTCGGGGTTTGGTCCAGATTTTGAGCATCTGGTGACTTCCAGACACACCCTTTCCAGTCTCAGGGAAACCCCCCTCAAAAAGCACCTGCCCAGGCCGGGCACAGTGGCTCAAGCCTGTCATCCCAGCACTTTGGGAGGCCGAGACGGGCGGATCACGAGGTCAGGAGATCGAGACCATCCTGGCTAACACGGTGAAACCCCGTCTCTACTAAAACTACAAAAAACTAGCCGGGCGAGGTGGCGGGCGCCTGTAGTCCCAGCTACCCGGGAGGCTGAGGCAGGAGAATGGCGTAAACCCGGGAGGTGGAGCTTGCAGTGAGCTGAGATCCGGCCACAGCACTCCAGCCTGGGTGACAGAGCGAGACTCTGTCTCAAAAAAAAAAAAAAAAAAAAAAAAAAAAAAAAAAACAGAAAGCACCTGCCCCAGGACCGGGTGGCACATCTGTGTCTTCTCAGCACATTCAGGTCTCAGAGTAGGGAGACGACCCAGATCCTGCCGTCCGGCTCCTGGCCCGCTGCCCCCCACACTGTCACCAAGGCAGGACGTGAATGGTCCGTGTCAAGGCTGTGTGGGCTGTTTGACCACAGCAACACACACATAGACTGAGGAAAACAGAGCAAGGGACAGATCGCTGCCGAGCAGTGGACGCCAGCGTACTGCAACAAGGAGCCCAGAGCCTTTGGTAGGCGCCTGCCTGTGGCTTCGAGTTCCCCGGATCTGTGTGGCTTCCATCCGAGTCGGCCCTTTCTTGGTTTTCTTGGTTTTCAGAGAAGGGGCGAAGGGTAAGGGGGCAGCATCTCCCCCACCAGAAGACACACCTGCAGAGTTCCACGAAGGCGGGCGCTGTCTGAGGAGGGAGAAGGAAACAGACATCTCAGGAGCCTCTGCCCTTGCACCAGGGATAGGCAGGAGGCCAGCGCCGAGCAGGAAGCGGCCTGTGGGTTCAGCTCAGGTGTAAGCAGCATGGTCAGCTGGAAAATGGCCCCCAAAGACGCCAGGTCTCAATCCCTGTGGTGCTCGAATGTGACCTTATGTGGCAAATGCGTCTTTGGGGATGGGATTGAGTTAGGATCCTGGGATGGTGATCATCCGGAATTATCTGGGTGGCATTGCAAGGTTTGCACGAGAGGGAGATGACACGGAGGAAGCCATGGACCACGGAGAAGGAGAGCACCGTGAAGAGGCTGTCCACAAAGGTCGGAGCGATGCAGCCGCGAGCCAAGGAGTGCACAGCTGCTGGTAGCAAAGAGAAGCCAACAGGACCCACTCCCGGGCCTCAGAGGAGCCCCTTGGTCCAGTGAAGCTGGTTTCAGACTCCTGCCCCCCAGACCGTGAGCATGCATTTCTCTTGTTTAAAACCACCAAGGCTGCGGCCATTCGTCACAGCAACCCCAGGAAGTCCACAGAATGGGAAAGGAGAGGGAAGAGGGGATGGCTGGGCTCAGCTGTCGGGCTGGGCTGTGCGGGGTTCCCTCGGGTGGTGGGGAGGAGCTTCTGAAAGGGAGCTCAGGGAGGGGCTGCCCGTGGGTGGAGAGAGTGCCGCGTAGAAAAGCTGGCAGTCAATTATCCGGTGATTTCACCTGCCTGTTGCCAGTCACAGTCTTCCTCCAGGAGGGGCCACCGACCACAGGCCACGTCCACTCTTCTCCGCTGCAGGAGTCCTGTCCCTGCTAAAGCTGATCCTGGCTTTATCTGCCCTTTGCAAAGGTGTGGGGCTTTGGCCCTCCACTGGGCACTGCACAGCGTGGGAGCCCCTCCCCCCGGCCCCTGCAGTGGGGTCAGCCGAAGCACTGGGCTGGTCGCTCGGTGGAAAAGGACACAATTTCCCCTCAGGGCCCAGAGGCTGCGCATCTGTCCTCCCAGGACTGGGCCTAAGGAATCAAATGACTGTGGAAATGGGGACAGCATGATCCCCAGAGTCGGGCCGTGTCATCTGAGGATGATGGTGACAGCAGCAAAGCTCCAGACGCGGACACAGGCCCTTCACGCACCAGGGCTGCACTTCCTCCGGTGCCCACAGCCAGGCCAGGCGCCCTCCCTGAGGGAATCTGCTGGTCCCGACGGCCTCTGTCTGGGGTGAGATGCTAGGATCTGCCCCGCAGAGCAGCAAACACTGTCTGGGCCCCACACCCTCCCCCTGGCTGCACTGCGGCACCCCCAGGGGCCTGCCCCTGCGCAAAACCAGCCCCACCAGCCAGGGTCGCGACCTGCCTGCCCTGCAGGTGGGGCCCAGCTTCCTCAGGTTTTCTGCTCCCAAGTCATTTTCCTCCCTGCAGCCAGGGCTGAACACCTTGGCCAAACTGGCTCTTTGCTTTAAGAAGAGAGGGAATCTCCCAGCCACCAGCCCATTGAGGCTCCTGGCACAGGATGGGACACAGTGTGGCAGTGGTAACACGGCCGTGCCGGGCTGTGCGGGAGTCTCAGCCTTCCTGTGCCCTGAGGTCTCATCCGTGATCACCGCGTCCTCGCAGAGTCCGGGGGCTGGTGGGGGCGTGGTCAGATGCGGTGGAGCTTGTGCCCTGTAGATAACAGAAGTTATAAGAATCAAAGCCGCTATATTCATGCTGAAGAGGACATTTATTTTTATTTTTGAGACAGAGTCTCACTCTTTCGCCCAGGCTGGAGTGCAGTGGTGTGATCTCGGCTCACTGTAACTTCCGCCTCCTGGGTTCAAGCGATTCTCCCACCTCAGCCTCCCAGGTAGCTGGGATTACAGGCGCCGCCACCATGCCCAGCTAAATGTTTTGTATTCTTAGTAGAGACAGAGCTTCGCCATGTTGGTCAGGTTGGTCTCGAACTCCCAGCCTCAAGTGATCTGCCCTCCTCAGCCTCCCAAAGTGCTGGGATTATAGACGTTAGCCACCAAACCCAGCGGCAAAATTTCTACGTGAAATAATAAAATAAAATAAAAATAGTGGTCGGAAATCTGTCTCCTGAGACAGAAGTGTCTGATTTTCTCTAACTCAGTTAAAAGTGGTGCCAATAGAAACACAGTTACCACATCAATACCAGAAGGCCCAGGAATGCCGTGTGGTGAAAAAGCGGGTCCAGAGGCCCTCCCTGACTTTTTGGGTGCTCAGCCTGGACACGCCTGTCACTGTTGATGGACAGCAGGTGCAGGTGTGTGAGCAGCCCTGACCTGGGGTCTCAGGGAGGTGCGGCGCCATCCCACTGCCTAGAACTGGCTGGTGTGTGTTTTTGTTTATCCGCCCACGGCTCCTGGTTGAACAAATTCTCTTATTTCATTTTTCCCATAACAAAGTGAGCTTTCTCAGTAATGATAAAAGAACACTTATGTTCTGGGGCACAGAAGCCTCCATGAAGGAGGGGAAAGTGCCCCTTATTTTCCAAAGCACCCTTCAGTGGCCTTGAGGAGCCCTGCCTCCCTGGAGCTGTGTGCTGGGTCGGGCTGTGTGGCTGGGGCAGGCACGCTTCCCGTCCACCCAACTCCAGCAACTCCAGCTCCTACAGGAGGCACATCTGGCCCCATCTGCATCCTCTCTCACCAAAGCCTTTCACCAGAACCTCCCACCCACTTCGGAGCCCCTTCCCTCCACCACCAGAGCCAAGAAGGTGGCCGCAGGAGTCAGTCCGGGGGTCAGGAGCTGACATCTGCTCTATTCCTTCGGGGATTTTGGAGACCATGGCCAAGTCATGGTGGCAGGACCTTAGCTCCCCTGCGTGCACCTGGAGTTGGCGTCACAGACCGTCTCCAAGGCCTGCCAGTCCCAGCAGGTTTGTAACCACATCTGAGGCCACTCATGGCTTGACGAAGAAGAAAGAGACAGGCCGAGGGAGGGAGGTGGAGGTGAAGGTGGCAATGAGATGCGTTGGGGAGATGCAGAAGGAGCTAGAGAGGGAGGTGGTGAGGGGGAGTGGAGCAGGGCAGAAGCCAGGCAGATCCACCCAGCCCAGCACCCCTGCCCCAAGGGAGTGGGGGAGCCTGGGTGGGGAAGAAGTGAGAAAGGAACAGGTGAGACCCTCTGCCTTCACGCTGCTTGGAGGCAGGGCCCTCCGTGCTTTTAGGCAGGTGTCCCTGGTCAGGGGAGGCCAGTCTTGATCAGAAGAGCAGGTTTGACCCCTCCTTGGCCTTCAGCAGTGCCTTGAGGTCCAGTGAGGGTCCCGGGCTGGTGGATGTGGCTCTCGAGAGGCCTGTGGACAGATTCCACCACACGTACCTGCCTCTCCGTGAGCCGCACGGGCAGTGTGCTAGGCCTGCGTGCCGCGCCGGAGGGAGGGCTGAGTCGCACTGGTTGGGAAATGGGAAACGCGCCACCCAGCCACACTGACTCGGAGGCACATGAATGCCACTTTCTGCATGATATTTCCCCCAGATGTCTGCATCTTTCCCCCAGATTCCATCAGTGCTTCGCTCCCTGTGAAGGGCTCTGATGGCCGACCCCAAGGTCCATCTTTCCCCCAGATGACATCCGTGCCTCCTTCCCTGTGGAGGGCTCTGGCAGCCGACCCCAAGGTGGGAGAGGGCCAGCCACCCGGAGGAAGGAGCGGTTTAAACCATGGGAAAGTGTGCTCCAGGGGCCTGGTTCTGCAGAGCCGCACACCCAAGGCTCCTGAGCTATGTGAGGAATCCAGGGTGCAGCTCAGCGCGCGTCGCCCAGCAGCCCTGGGAACCGGCACTGCAGGATCAGGTGCATCCGTGCATCCCTTTCCAGGTGAGCTCCCAGCCAGCCCAGGCAGACCGGGGAGGCCACACAGTTTCCACGCAGGCAGCGACTGGGCAGTCACCTGAGCTGGCCCATACCTGCCGGGCTCCTGTCCCACCGGCTGTGACCGGCCAGCCAGGGCTGGGGACATACACACCTGAGCTGCTCTCGGGAGCACTTTTACAGCAGGACCTGGAACCTTGAGGAACCTCAGGCTCCTTGTTTCCAGGTTGCAGCTCCATTAAGTGCTCTGCAGGTGAAAGATGCTGAGGTGGACACCAATGCCGGGAGCGAAGCCTGAACAACATTGACATCGTCTGTGCAAAGTCAGGAGCATCCACAGATCCACTCTGTCCCAAACACACTCTCACGCTCTCTCCGGTTTGACTCTGCACTAACACAGCCCACAAGGGTCACCATGACCTTGAGACAGTCCTGGCTACTTTAAAACTAGCTGCCCCTAGGAGCACGGCAGATGATTCATCCCGTGACAAGTCTTGCCTTTATGTCTCTTTGAAACACAAACATCTGGGTATCAGGCAGCCTCACGGGGGCAGCTTGGTCGTGCTGGAACTCAGCCTGGCTGACTCTGGCTTCATGTGCATGGAAACTGTTCCGTGAGGTTCTCAGCCTCGCTGACTCCAGCTTCATGTGCATGGAAACTGTTTTGTGAGGTTCTCAGCCTCGCTGACTCCGGCTTTATGTGCATGGAAACTGACTTTGAAACTTGCAGGAAGAGGCTGTCCTGGAAGAAGCTGCCACCTGCAGAGACGGCCCTGGGCTTGCTGTGTCGTTCCCTTCCTGCCATGGGGCTGTGCCAGGAGCCTCCACGCAGCTCTCCACACACAAAGCAGGTCCACAGCTGGCTCCCTGCAGAGCCAGACCTGAGGCACCCGTTCCATGAGAGCAGGTTCTCTCAGTGCAGATCCCAGACCAGCAGAAGCGGCATCACGGGGACGCACTGCTCAGCAGAGACCTGCCAGGCCTGGTGGCCGGAGTGCGGGGACCCTGGGACCCTGATGTTGCCTGAGTTCAGGAAAAACAGCGTTGCCTTCCTGAATGCTGTTCCACTTCCTTGTAGCTCCTACGTGTTTCTTCAAGTAAAACACAGTCGGGCCTCATTATTCATGGGCAAATTCGCCTACTCACTAGCATTTATCCTAACCCAGCATCAATACTCAGGGCACTTCCACGGTCATTGGTGGACATCACAGCAATGAGAAATGAGTTTCCTAACAGTGTCTGGGTGGGGGCAGAACAAGCAATGCTCTGCTGTCTCCTTTGTGAGTGTGTGTGTGAACGTGTGAATGTGTGAGTGTGTGTGCATGTGTGTGTTTGTAAGCGTGTTCTCACCATAACACAAACAACCCCAGCTGGCGTACAATGGCAGCCTCGTGGGACTCCAAGCCCTGTCTGTGCTGGAAGGTTCTATAACAAAAATCACACCCTACTTACCAGAGGCAAACCGAGCATGAAAGGAAATGAAAGACGTGAACTTTAATGCCTCTCGTGGGCCTGGAGAATGAGGTCATACATCAAATCACGGCTCTTGGGAATCAGGATGTATTTGAAAACTTCAGGGGCTCTGAGCCCTCATGAACCCAACTGATGGGCAAGCATCCCAGGCCCAGGGTGGAGAGGGGGACGGGGCTGGCCGTGGGCTCTGCTGGGAGCTGGCAGCCACTCCCGCCCCTCCTGCTCCCTCCAGGTCCATTGGACACTGTACCTGGTCCTGGGAGAAGAGGGAAGTCCTCTCAGCCTCCACTGGAGGGACTGCTGGCCGAGCCTGGTCTACACCACAGCACTCCCCATCACAGGAGCGGCTCCAGTGGCCCCAAGGGGCACACGTCCCTTAAAAGGAGCATCCCACACTGACCCTTGTGTGGGGAATCCCAAGTCGGAAGTCATGTCAGAGGCAGGAATCCAGGCTCAGGGACATCTGCCCCGTCCCCAGAGGTCTTTGTTGTCTGAGGCTCTGCATTCTCTGGCTCTGAGGAATTCTGAAGCTATTTTGGAAACTGCAGCCCTTCCCAGGACAGGACAGACAGGCTTGCTCGGGGTGGGAGGAAGCCGTGGTCCACACTAGAGCATAGAAACCAGCCCTGTAAGCCACCCTGCTGGCCTCGCAGGCTGTAGGGAGCAAAGGCCGTGTTGAAGCCAGGAGCCTCTCAGGAAGGAAACCCCATATACTAGAGAACATGGGGAGTGGGCAGCCACTCCTCCCTGCCCTCAGGCCCATGAGCTGGACTCCCTACTGTCCCCAGGTTCATCCACAGGGAGGCCCCGGCGGGAAGGCAGGGCCAGCGCGCAGGGCGAGGTTGGAGGAACATACTCCCCTGGGTTTCTCCCTGTCAATTGCTGTAGTCATTGAGTCCCCCACTGAGCACGACCACTCCTGCAGGCTCACCCCACTGGACCACTCCTGTAGGTTCACCCCACTGGACCACTCCTGTAGGCTCACCCTGCTGGAGCTCGCTCTCGGACTCTAATAAACGAGTTACCAGCCCCGGGCGCTGTACGTCCTGTGTTGAGTTCCACAAACCCTGTCTTTGCCTTTGTAAATCATTAAATTCTTCACAGAGTATCAATTCTGACTACACCCTCTGCTTCTTTGTGTGTCGGGTTTTTGAAATCTTTTCCAAACACACCCTCCAAAAGAGCCACTTACAATCTTTTTTTTTTTTTGAGACTGAGTCTCACTCTGTCACCCAGGCTGTAGTGCAGTGGCGCGATCTCGGCCCACTGCAAGCTCCACCTCCCGGGTTCAAGCGATTCTCCTGCCTCAGCCTCCCAAGTAGCTGGGACTACAGGGACCAGCCAATACGCCCGGCCAATTTTTGTATTGTTAGTAGAGACAGGGTTTCACCGTGTTAGCCAGGATGGTCTCACTCTCCTGACCTGGTAATTTGCCCACCTCAGCCGCCCAAAGTGCTGGCATTACAGACGTGAGCCACCACGCCCAGCCACATTTTCTAATTAGAATTTACAGTTTTGTTTCTGACATTTAAATCCTTAATCCACTGGAAGTTACTTTCATCTTTTTCCATATGGATAACTATTTTTTTCTAGCTCTACTGATTAAGAGGTTTCTCCTGTTTCCACTAACCTGCAAAGCCATTGGTTCCACCCACACATAAGTTTGTTCCTGGGTTCTCTGTCCAATCCTGGTGCCCATCTGTCTATCCATGCAAAAATCTCACATCACTTTCACTGCTATAATTTCATAACAATCCCAACATGTGGTGGATAAATTTCCCTCCCTCTTCAGAAGTGTCCTGGCTACTCCTGGTCTTTTAGTCTTCCATGTACATTTTAGAATAATCACATCAAGTCTCATGGAACACCTTTTTGGGATTTTGGTTGAAAATGTGTTGCATCTATGCATACGCACAGATTTTGGGATAATTGTAAACTTTATAACATGTGTTATACTCATATCCATGAATATGGCATGCCTCTCCATTTATGTCTTTTAAAAATGTATCTTTTTTTTTTGAGACAGAGTTTCAGTTTCACTGTTTTCACTGTAGAGGTCCTATACATCTTTTTGCTAGATTTATTCTGAAATACTTGATGTTCTGTGATAATACTACAAATCTGTTTTCTCTTTCTTTCTTTTTTTGAGGGAAGGTAGTGTACAGAAATCTCGCTGCCTTTTGTATATTAATCTTCTAGTTAGTGACTTCATTAAGCTTTCCTAGTATTTATAATAATACATCTGTAGCTTCTTTTGTGTATGAATGTAAACAATCATTGCACCTGAAAATAACAACAGTTTTATTTCCTCTTTTTCAATCCTTGATGGTGTCACACCAATTATCAGACAAGTTTGTGTGTTCTGGGCTAGATGTTTTAAGGTGGTGGGTTCAAATTTATTAAAGAAAAAGCTTGCTAGCAATTAAAGCAGCAGAAAACAGAGGGAACTGCCTCCATCAGCTGTATTTTCCTCATGAAGGAAGCACAGTAAACTTGAGAGTATCACATTTCTTGGGTAGCAGGAAGAAGACAAGTGCACAGGTGAGAGGAGTCAAGATGATACTGAAGTGCCTTCCACTTTGGTATTTTGAGATCCCAGTTTACTTCCTGCCCCCGAGGGCCTTGGCAGTGGTTCTCAAGGTCCAATAACCTCCAGAAACTGGAGGTGTTGGGGGCAGCCCACCTTACCATGTGGCTTGCAGCTGCTGACTGCCCAAAGGGCAGGGTGGGACAGAGGTTCTCTCTGGCTCCACTATCCTGAGCCTCCTGGCCCAGCTCCAGGCTCACTCGCTGGGGCCATGTGGTGTTTATGCCTCCCTCTTGCCCTGCACCCTCAGCCTGGAGACTGGGCTCCCACAGGGCCCCACTGCAAGGGGTGAAGTGTGGCCTACATTTGCCTTGAGGGGGAAGTTTCTTGAGCCCTGGGAGAGGACTCCAGGTCTCCAGGCAGGTGTGAGGAGACACTGGGTGGGGGAGAGGCTTGGTCTGTCGAAAGGCAGGGCTGACTCACCTTGTTTCCAGGGAGAGTCTTATGCACATTTTTCTAGTGTAACTATATCCCTCCTGCCTAGTACGTTATCGTAGCCCTTATCCTTCTCGTTGGAATTGTACATGTCTCCCTCTGGTTAGACTCTACATTCCTGGACATGGAAGTTTGTTTTCTCTTGTTCTACTTTCTAACATGGTGGTATAAATACGGTAGGAATCAATACATATTTGTTAAAGAATGGCTGAAATTCTGAAAACAATCCTTAAATTGCATCTCTGTTCCTCATTGTGAGAGAAGAGAAGGATAAGAGAGCACCAGAGAGAAGGGAATTGACTGGGAGGCAACGAGAGGGAGGGAGAGGGGCGATGAGATGCGGGGAAAGGGGTGACAAGAGGCGGGGAGAGGGGCAACAAGAGCGGGGAGAGGTGCGACAAGAACGGGGGAGGGGGTGATGAGAGGGAAGGAGAGGGGTGACAAGAGGGGGGAGAGGGGTGATGAGAGGAGGGAGAGGGGTGATGAGGGGGAAGAGGGGTGACGAGAGCAGGGAGAGGGGTGACGAGAGGGAGGGAGAGGTGATGGGGGGAGAGGGGTGACGAGAGGGAGGGAGAGAGGTGACAAGAGTGGGGAGGCCAAGCCTCTCCCCCACCCAGTCCCTCCTCACACCTGCCAGGAGACCTGGAGTCCTCTCCTGGGGCTCAAGAAACTTCCCCCTCAAGGCAAATGTGTGTTTCATGGCACTCACACCAGGAGCAAGTGTTTTGTTTTCTTTGCCTCCTTCCAATTTTTCGACACAAACACTTTGCTGTCATATTAGCCCTAGCCTGACTTTGTTGTGTATTCCTTTTCATTTAACATACAAAATATTTTCCAAATAGCCTCATAGATTAATTTCAGTAATTTTTGGCATTTCATAATATTCCATTTACTGATGTACCTTAATTCACCCAAAGAATTTCCAGTAGTTGATCACCTGAGTTTCTCTTGTTCTATGTAGAAATAATGTCACTTTGGGCCAGGTGTGGTGGCTCACACCTGTAATCCCAGCACTTTGGGAGGCTGAGGCAGGCAGATCACCAGAGGCTGGGAGTTCGAGATCAACCTGGCCAACATGGTAAAAACCTATCTCTACTAAAAATTCAAAACTTGGCTGGGTGTGGTGGCGGGCACCTATAGTCCCAGCTACTCAGGAGGCTGAGGCAGGAGATTTGCTTGAACCTGGGAGATGGAGGTTGCAGTGAGCCAAGGTAGCGCCACTGCACTCCAGCCTGGGCAACAGAGCAAGACTCTGTCTAAAAAAAAAAAAAAGAAAGAAAAGAAAAGGAAAAGAAAGAATATCACTCTGAACCTATCTTTGTGTTCTGTGTCAGGAGTCTTCTGAGCCAATTCTTTATGATTCAGCTCCAGGAATGAGATTATAGGGTCAGCAAATCTGAACATTTTTATGACTACCAATAGATATTGCCTGTTTGTCCTCCCCCGACCCCCAAAACAGAGCAACATTACACAGCCCCCAGGATAGACTCTTGCATCTCTGGATGTTGGGAGAAAGGCTATGTCTTGAAAAGGGTGTTTGAGTCTGTAGCTAACGTGAGAAAAACAGAACACACACATGCAGGCCTGCCTATACTTGCACACACACACGTGCAGGTGCACACACAGGCATACATGTGTGCACACACTCAGGCCCATGGAGGTACACACACTTGTGTACCCATGTGCAATGCACACAGTGCTCTCACACAGGCCCTTTGAGTGCAGGGTGTGACCCCACACTTGGCAGAGCCAGGCAGCTCCCACGTCGTGCCCCACAAGGGCTCCCAGTGGGAATGTTGGGCGAGACCACCGGGAGGGCACAGATGCCCACTGAGCAGGAGCAGTGGTTCGTCTGCAGATGATGATACATTCAGGGCCACGAAGGGGATGGGTGAGGCCACTATGCCCACTGCCCACCGTAGGAGGCTCAGGGGCCACTGACCAGAGGGGAGAGGCAACTCCACTCATCTATGAGCCCCGGGGCACGTTATCCTCCCCACTGCCGCCTGTGTCCACCCAACCTCCCCTCCACTGCCAGTGCCCCCATGAGCAGAGGGCGCCTGCCCCACCCCCGTCCCTGCCTGGCCATGCTGGGGAGATGCCCACCTTCTCTATGGGCTTCTCTGCAAGCGACAGGCCTGACACCAGGTTTCTCCAGGAACTGCTTGCATCTCTTCCTACTCAGCACTCACCTCACCGCAACCATGACAGGTAACAAAATCCTCCGCTGGTTCCGGTGGGGGCCCGAGTGCTTCTGTTCACCAGCACCAGGGGTCTGGCCCACATCCCCGACAGCAAGGCGGGAGGACACAGCGGCACTCCGCCTGCAGGCCGCCCCCCAGGCCTTCCAAACTCTGCCAGTGCCCCCCGAGTGGGCCGCTGGGTCCCCCTCCACTCATTCCACAGCCCACAGCACGTGCCTTCGGGCTGGCGGTGGGTCGGGGCGCCCTGAGTGAGTTAAGGGGTGCGGAAGGCTGTGCACGGGGATTTCTGCGCCGACTTGAGCAGCACACAGAGGGCTCCGTGCGGCTCCAAGGCAGGCAGGGAGAGCCAGCGGCAAGCCCAGCAGACTCTTCCAGAACCGCCGTCCCGCGGGAGTCGCTGCGAGGATGTACCAAGGCCGGGTGTCCTGCAGGGCTGGGCAAGGCCGGGTGTCCTGCAGGGCTGGGCAAAGGGCATGCTGGCCTCTGCCTCCCTCGCGGGCAGGGCGACACGCTGGCTCTTTCCCTTTTCCTTCGTCTGCAGAAATCCCTCGAGGGAGGCCGAGGTGGAGGGAAGGGCCGGACAGGAAACAGGAAAAGGGGAGACAGATGTGGGGCAGGACAGGAGCTCGGAGAGAAGAGGGGGACCGCGGCGGGGAGGGCAGGACGGAGAGGAGAGGGGCTGGGTTGGGGGGTCCGCAGCGTGAGGCTGCCACGGCCACCGCCTTCCCTTGCTCGCCCCCCCAGCCCCTTTCCCCGCGTCCTGGACGTGACAGTCCTCGCTCTTCCCACCCCGTCCCTCCCAGCACCCCCAGGTCTCCTCCCACGAGTTGAGGGGCCAGAAACACCACGTGTCCCCCTCACCGCACCCGAAGGCAGCGCAGGGGAGTTGGGTCTGGACGGGTTCCTCCACTGAGAACGTCCCCAGAGAGCTCAGCTTCATCGTAAAAATTCATCCGCATTTGTAGTTCGGTCTTCAGGTTTTTTACTGACTTTGTGTATTGTAAGATGTGCTACACCACGCATCCACAAGTGTGTGTGCAATGTGTTTGCGTGGTTTACAGAGTAACATAAAAACCATCCGAAACACGCCACTGTCCAGAAGCACAGTCCGAGGCCAGGCTCCTAGGCTAGGAGGTGATCCCTGGAGGCACAGGCAGGGCGGGTGGAGACCGGGACCCAGAGGATGCAGCCATGGAGGGGCCCTTCCGTGTCTCAGTACTAGCTCACCTGGAGTGCTGAGCTGGGGGCTCTGGCTGGCTGCACCTCAGAAAGAAAGTCCCCAGGCAAGAGCGGGAGATGTGGGCTGAACCCTGAACCAGTTAGGCCCCAGGGTCTGGGGGAGGCCCCAAAAGTGCTGCACCACCTGCCTTGAGAAGTGGGACGTTCCATTCCCCTTAATGTATTTCTGACATCCATTCATGGCAAGTTTCCCGGAGCACTCGGGACACAGTCAGGAAAATGGAATCCGTAGCGAGAAGTTCAGTGGAGGGAGAGCACGGCGGGGGCTGGACTCAAAGGCGTGGGAAGGCTGGAACACCAAGCGGGGGCTGCAGAGACAGCCACAGACAATAGCAGGAAGCTACCACTGTCTCCTGAGCTGGAGGAAGCAAGAGAGGAGGTGGTGCAACCAGAGCCAGGAGCTGGGCACCGCCAGGAACCCCGGCCGACTCCCAGGTGGGTGTCGGGACTACGGAGGAGAAGGAGGAGAGGACACCGCGCTGTAGCACCCGGAGCAGACGCCGCAGGAGAGGCACCGTGGCTTCTGTTTCCCTCCTGCCTTCCAGCCTCTCGCTGAGCCCTGCCATGGGCCGAAGCTCGTGGACAGCCCTTGGCAAGTGAGCCTGGGGACTGAAGTTTGCAGGTGCCCAAGCGGAGTGGAGCAGGGAAGGTGCGGATCTGCCGGCACATCTGAAGTCCATGAAGTCTATTTCTGCCTCTGCACAACATCCCGCTCCTGAGGACACTTGGCTGTTCCCAGTGTTTCTCCTATAAGCTTTGCTGTGCGTGTCACCAGGGGCATGTGTGCAAGCCTTTCTCTGAGTGTTGTCCAAATCTTCTGAGCACGCACTGTCTACAGCAACCCAGTGCACACACACAGCAGGACAACCAATGACTATGAATCAACACTTACCCTTAGAGTGTGCAATGCTTCCTGGTATTTTCTATTCTAAAATTAAAAATGGATACATTTGGCTACATTTAAAAAAAGGACTATTTGTCAAAGGACACAAAGTTAAAGGTGAAAAGACAAGCCACAAACTGGGATGGTATTGGCCACAAGGCATTAGGGGCTGAGCCTGGGTTGCCGTTGGCTGTGGGGGTGGGGGCTGAGCCTGGATCCCTGTTGGTTGTGGGGTTGGGGGCTGAGCCTGGGTCCCTGTTGGCTGTGGGGTCGGGGGCTGAGCCTGGGTCCCAGTCGGCTGTGTGGTTGGGGGCTGAGCAGGCACTCTTAGGCTGTCTACCTCTGATCCCAGCTCTTCCCTTGTGGCCATGCAGGCTTGGGGAAAACGGCCTCCGCTCTGTGAACCCGGTCTCCAAAATGGGATCAGACCCTGGCCTACACTCTCTCCACTTCGGCTCCTGCAGGTCCCAGCGCTGAGATTCAGTGGATTGTCAGGTTGGATCCCCACAGCCGGTTCAGGAGGCAAACACTGTTATTACTGCCATTTTTCAGACAAGGACAGACAGGTCAGAGGGGTGAGCGTCTGCTGTGGTCCTTGCTGGCAAGTGGACATGGGCCAGGGAGGCCGGCTGCAGAGGCTGAGTGTGCCTCTCCTGCTTCACCACCCGTTGGTGTGAACTCCCTAGCTGTGAATTTAGAGGATGTCCTGGGTGGGTTCCCTGGAGACTCCAGCCTGAGGAGAGGGTTAAGTGTAAGAGCTTTATGAGGACTGTGATCCAGGGAGCAGGCGGAGAGCAGGGGACAGGCAGGGTGATGACGAGATGGGGCCCTAAGCTGACCGGCCTGGGGACCACTGGGTGTCCCATCCTCTTTCTAACATCGAAAGCTCTGCTTTTCACCCTTGGACTTTGCTGCCGGAACGAAAGGGGCTCTCACGTTTATGGAGATGCTTTCCAAGCCCTTGGTAGAAGTTTATCCTTTTGATGAAGTTGTTTGCACATCTTTCAAGGCTCACTGTGGGCATTTCATGTTTCATGACTATTGTGAAGACATTTTTTCTATCATACTATATTAGTTACTGTTGATGGATAAGAAAACTATTGGTTTGTTTTGACATTCACCTTGCCCATGCCCATCATCCCCAACTTTTCTTTGTTCTGATATCTTTGCCGTGTTCTGATTTCTCTCGGAGTTTCTAGATGGACAAATAATTGTCATCTACAAATAACATCTTATTCTTCATCTCATTCCTTATCTGATCACATCATCTAGGATCTCAAGAAGTATCCAGCGTTTGTTCTTACCAAATTTTATCCTTTTGTTTTTGGTGATTTTAAAAGGAATGCAAAATATTTCACAATCTATTTTAAATATCTGGGAGATAACTTTTATCAAGTTAAGAATGCATGCTGGCCAGGCATGGTGGTTCACACCTATAATCCCAGCACTTTGGGAGGCTGAGGTGTGCAGATCACTTGAGCGCAGGAGTTCAAGACCAGCCTGGGCAGCATGGTGAAACCCTATTTCTACAAAAAATACAAAAATTAGCTGGGCATGGTGGCACGTGCCTGTAGTCCCAGCTACTCAGGGGGCTGAGGCAAGAGGATTGCTTGAGCCCAGGAATTCAAGGTTGCAGTGAGCCATGATTACACCACTGCACTCCAGCCTTGGTGACGGTGAGACCTTATCTCAAAAAAGAAAGAAAAGAAAAGAGAAAAAGAAAGTGTGCTTTGCCCCATAGCAAAAGAGTTTTTATCATCAAGTGTTGAATTTTATTAAATATCTTGGAATTTATTGACGCATCACATGGCTTTCTGTTCTGACCTGGTAAAGCAGTGACTTGTGGTCACTGATGTCCTAATATTGACCCATGTTTATATTTCTGAATGTGTTGTTGTTGGTAAATACACAGATGAATTCCATGTGATGGGATTCTGAGACTCTGTATTTCTAGGGAAGACTAGTCTCTGTGTGATGTATAACGAATTGGAAAATGCCCCAGTTTTTCTATGATCTGTAAGAATAACTTTGAATGGTGGTTGTGTGTGTGTGTGTGTGTGTGTGTGTGTGTGTGTGTGTGTGTTTTGATACAGGGTCTTGCTCTGTTGCCCAGGTTGGAGTACAGTGGCATGATCTCGGCTCACTGCAACCTCTGTTTCCCGAGTTCAAGCAATTCTCCCACCTCAGCCTCCCAAGTAGCTGGGATTATAGGCACGTGGCGTACCACCATGCCTGGCTAATGTTTGTATTTTTAGTAGAGATGGGGTTTCGCCACGTTGGCCAGGCTGGTCTCGAACTCCTGGACTCAAGGGATCCACCCGTCTCGGCCTCCCAAAGTACTGGGATTACAGGCGTGAGCCACTGCCCCCCAGCCCACTTTGAATGTTTTTGACCACTAAACAGTAAGGGTTTTGTGTGCAAGGAATCATTGCCTGTGTGCACTTAGGCATCTGTCTCCTCCCACGCAGCCATGACATCTGTGAGGCTCAGCCCTGCTGTCTGACCTTCCTCCTCATTGCCGAAGGTCACCACATTGTGTTAAAAAACCACCTTCTCCATTGGACTGCTGAGGGACACTGGGCTATTTCTGGTTCAGACTGTGATGAACGCTGCTCTGTGAAGGTTCCTGGACACGTGTTTTTAGAACATATGCAGCAGTATCTGTGGGGCGCATTCCCAGGAGAGGACTTCTTGTCAGATGCACACATGTTCCACTTTATCAGAGGGGCCACTTCTCCAAAGAGACTGTACAATTTATGCTCCCACCAGCAGCATGGGGGTGCTCCACCCGGTTCTTATCCCCTCCGAGAGCTGGTGTTGTCTCATGTGTTCTTTTTGCCGATTCTGGGAGGTGAGTAAAAGATTAACATAACCTTCTCTCATCAATATGGACAAGTGAATACTGGTTTAATTTTCCAGGTACGTTTCCCTGAAAGTCTGATCAAGACAGAATGTCACTCAGGAGATGACCCCTGATGGACACATTGCACCTAAATCTGCAGATCTTTGCAGGTACTAGAAATATCTGCTGGGAGCACCCTTGATTTCGGTTCCCCGAGTGCAGTGACCTGCTTCTGGGTGTGTTCCTTGGTGTGCACCACACTGACCCCTCTGGAGCTGAGCTAGAGACGGAACCGTAGGCCAGGTGGCTTCACCCATCCGCATGGGTCTTGCTCTCCCACATCCCAGCTGCCACTTGGCGGGGGCGGGGGGAGGCAGAGAAGAGGAGGCACCTTTGCTGAAAACCAATTGATCATATACACACGAATCTATTTCTGGATTCTATTCTGTTGTATTGGTCTATGTTTGTTTCCTTTTGCAAACTGCACTGTTTTGATGACTGTAGCTTTATAATAAACTATCGAAGACAGGGAGTAGCATTCTCCCACTCGTTCTTCCTTTTTCAGCCTTGCTTTGGCTATCCTTGTTCCTTTGGGTTTTTATACAGAGTTTGTGATCAGCTTGCTAATACTTACCAAAAAACTGCTAGCATGTAGCTTGTAATTGTGTTGTATTTATACATAATTTAGGGACAATTGACATGTTCATGATATTAAACCTTCTGATCAAGAATCTTCTGAGTCTTCATGTTCCCTGCTGTGGTGTAAGTATTGCCTTTTGTTTCATTTCTAATTTTTCACAGCTAGTATATAGAAACACAGCCAGTTGTTCTGTGTTGCCCTTATGTCCTGAAACCTTGCTGAACTCATTTATTAATTCTAAAAGTTTGTGTGTAGTTTCCTTAGGATTTCCTAGACACAATCACGTCATGTGTGAATAACAGTTTTTTATTTCTTCTTTTCCAATCTTTACCCCTTTATTTCCTTTTCTTGTTTAATTAAACTAAGATTTTCCATGCAATATCATATAGAAATGTTGAAAGCAGCATCCTTCTTTTGTTCCTTATCTTGGGATAAAGTATTTCGTTTTTCAATATTAAGTATAAATTTATGCTCTTTACCAGGCTGAGAAAATTCCCTTCTATTCTTAACTTCCTGAACTTTTTAAAGAATGAATGGGCGTTTAATTTTGCCGTATTCTTTTTCTGTAGATGTTGTATTCTTTGTAAGGAGATGATCCCATGACTTTTTTCAATTATTCTACTAATACAGTGAATTACATTGACTGACTTTTGAATGTTAAACCAACCTTGCATCCCTGAGATGGCACCTGCTGGTCAGGATTGTGATGATCCTTTCTCTGCAGTACTGGCTTTTCTTTGCTAACATTTTGTGAAGGATTTTTGCAGGATATTGATCTGCAGTTTTCTTTTCTTGCAGTGTCTCTGTCTGGTATCAGAGTAATAGAGGCCTCGTGAAATGAGTTGGGAAGTTTCCCTTTCTCCTCCATGTTCTAAAAGAGCTTCTGTAATTTGCAATTATTCCTTCAATAAATATTTTATAATATTTAGCAGTGAAGACATCTGGGCTAGGGGTTTTCTTCCTAAATGGCTTTTAATTATGAGTTTAATTTCTTCAACAGATGTGAAGCTATTCAGTTTTTAAAATTAAAATTGTTCACAAACGGTATTTTATAAATTCTCTATTTTCACCAGTAGCATTTATTATCCCTTTTATTTTTTAAGAGACAGGGTCTCACTCTGTCACCCTGGCTGGAGTGCAGTGGTGTGATCATAGCTCTCTGTAACATTGAACTCCTGGGCTCAGACGATCATCCTGCTTTGACCTCCCAAAGCTCTGGTATTGCTGGCATGGGACTCTGTGCCTGGCCTATCTTTTTAGTATCTGCAGTATCTCTCCTTCTTCTATTCTTTCATTCTTGATATTGGAAATTTATATCAGTACCCTTTAAAAAAAAATCAGTCTGGGCTGGGTGCAGTGGTTCACACCTGTAATCTCAGCACTTCGGGAGGCCAAGGTGGGTGGATCACTTGAGGTCAGCAATTCCAGGCCAGCCTGGCCAACATGATGAAACCCCATCTCTACTAAAAATACAAAAATTAGCTGGGTGTGGTGGCTCACGCCTGTAATCCCAGCTACTCAGGAGGCTGAGGCAGGAGAATCACTTGAACCCAGGAGGTGGAGGCTGCAGTGAGCCGAGATCGTGTCATTGCACTCCAGCCTGGGCAACAGAGTGAGACTCCATAAAAAAAAAAAAAAAAAAAAAAAAAAAAAAAAATTCAGTCCAGACAGAATTTCCAGAAGACAAAACAAAAGAAGAAACAGCCAGCTTTTGACTTCAATAATTTTTCACTACTGTTTTGGTCTGCTTCCTATTTTTCATTAATTTCAGTTCTGATATTTATTACTTCCTTTGTGCTTAATTTGCTTTTTTCCTGGCTTCTTCAGTTGGAAGCTTGGGTCATTTCTTTGCGCTCCTTCTTTTCCACATTCACTGCTATAAATTTCCCGTTAAGTGCTGCATTAGCTTTTCCCCAGAAATGTGGATATGCTGTTATTTTCAATTAACTAAACAAAGTATTAATTGTCTCCCAAGAGTCCAAGAGTCATACGATTTATTGAGAAATGTGTTGTTTAAAATTTCCAAATATGTTGGGACTTTCCAGATAACAATTTTTTATTTCTTGCTTAACTCTGTTATGCCCTAAAAGCATACTTTGTAGGATTTTTTTTTTTTTTTTTTTTTTTTTTTGAGATGGAGTCTCGCTCTGTTGCCCAGGCTGGAGTGCAGTGGCGCGATCTCCACTCACTGCAAGCTCTGCCTCCCGGGTTCACGCCATTGTCCTGCCTCAGCCTCCTGAGTAGCTGGTACTACAGGCACCCACCATGGCGCCTGGCTAATTTTTTTTTTATTTTTAGTAGAGACAGGGTTTCACCATGTTAGCCAGGATGGTCTCGATCTCCTGACCTCGTGATCTGCCCACCTCAGCCTCCCAAAGTGCTGGGATTACAGGCGTGAGCCACCGCGCCCGGCCAGGATTTGTATTTTTAAAAATGTGTTAAGATGTATCTTAAGGCCCAGGATATGGTCTCTGTTGGTGACGTCCATGTGCATTTGAGAAGAACATTCTAAGCTGTTGTTGGGTGTGTGTTCTACAAACATCAGTCAGCTCTAGATGCTGGATAGTGTCACTCACGCCCTCTGCATCCTTACTGATTTTTCTGTCCATGTGTCTGACAATTACCGAGAGAAAAGAGATGAAATTTTAAAGCATAACTGAGGTTCTGTCTATTTCTCCTTCCAGTTCGATGGGTTTTTCTTCACGGGTTTA
>NW_016809139.1:717116-720787 GCF_001698545.2 Rhinopithecus bieti | reverse complement strand
TTTTTGGTATTTTTAGTGGTGATGGGGTTTCCCTTGGTTAGCCAGGATGGCTTCGATCTCCTGACCCCGTGATCCGCCCGCCTCGGCCTCCCAAAGTGCTGGGATTACAGGCATGAGCTACTGCACCCGGCCTTCTTCATGGGTTTTGAAACCCCGTTGTTTGGTACATGTTCATGTATGATTGTGATGTCTTCTTGGAGCACTGACCCTCATTATTATGCAAAGTCCCTCATCATCTATGTTGATGCTCCTTCTAGATCTACATCTACATCCATGTAGATGTTGAAATCTATTTGTCGGAGGTGAAGACAGTGACTCCGCCTTTCTTTTGGCTGGTGTTTGAATGGTGTATTATGCTTAACTCTATATATGTCTTTAGATTTAAAGTGCATTTCTTATAGACACGATGTAGTTGAATCCTGCTTTTTAAAATCCAGTCTGACAATCTATCTTTTAACTGGTATGGCTAGACCATTCACATTTAATAGGATTATTGATACAATTGGATTACAAGCTACCATTTTGTCACGTGTTTTCTATTTGTTATGTCTGTTTTTTGCTTCTTTTGCTTGCTTTTCTGCCTTCTCTTGGTTAACTGAGCATTACTTCATTATTCCATGTTATGCCCTCTTGTCCTATAACTTACACCTCTTTTAGAAAATTGTACTCACTGTCCCAGGGTTAAGTCTTAAAGTAATCAGAGTTTATCTTCAGATAGTGAGACTGCTTCACTTATAGTGTAAGGACCCAACAGCGGTGTTTTCCCAACTCTTCCCTTTCATCCTCTGTGAATTATCATCACACACTTTACCTTGGAGCATGTTATCAACACAGTACAATGTTACCACTTTCCCTTGAAATAGTTGTCATTTGCAGCAATTAAATTTTTTTTTTAATTTTCATTTTCATTTCATCCTTTTCTATATTGTTCTTCATGTCTGAAATAAATAATGTATACAGTGGTCCATTTCCAAGACAAAGTGCCTTGAATTGGCTTAGGTGAGCAAACTACAGAAGGAACAGGATATCCTAGGCCCCTGCTCAGATAGCCAACGCCTGCTTGTTGGCCTCTCCCTTCCTCCCTTAATTTTTAAAAGTTATTTTCACTGGTAAAGAATTCTGAATCAGGCCGGGCATGGTAGCTCATGCCTGCAATCCCAGCACTTTGGGAGGCTGAAGCAGGTGGATCACGAGGTCAGGAGATCAAGACCATCCTGGCTAACATGGTGAAACCCCATCTCTACTAAAAATACAAAAAATTAGCCAGGCATGGTGGCCAGTGCCTGAGTCCCAGCTACTCGGGAGGCTGAGGCAGGAGAATGGCGTGAACCTGGTAGGCAGAGCTTGCAGTGAGCAGAGATTGCGCCACTGCATTCCAGCCCAGTTAACAGAGAGACTCCATCTCAAAAAAAAAAAAAAAAAAAAAAATTCTGAATCAGTACTTTTTTTCCTTTCAGTACTAGAAAGCCATCCCTCCATTGTCATCCACCTTGCATAGTGTCTGCAGATAGCTCTGCTGTGCTTCTTGTCTTTGTTTCTCTCATGTCTCATGTGTCCCTCTACCTCCCTTCTCCTCCCAGTTGCCTTAGAGAGTTTCTATATGTCTTTTTTCCTCAGCAGCTTGAATATGCACAGGTTTCTGTGCTTGTTTTGTTTCTGTTCTGTTTTGTTTGTTTGTTTTACTTTTTTGGCATTTGTCTCTGAGTTTTGTTAATCTGTGCTTTGATGTCTGTCATTGATTTTGGAAAATTATTAACCATTATTTCTTCAACTATTCCTCCCATACCCCTCACCATCTGTGATTCCAATGTATGTATGTTAAACTGCTTGATAACATCTCGTAATCCCTTGGAGACATGCTCTGTGTTTCCCCATTCCTTTTATCTCTCTGGTTTTCATTTGGATGATTTCTGTAGAGCTCTTTTCAAATTCACCGATTTCTTTGGCTAGGTCGAGTTTACTGACAAGCTTCTCAAAGCCATTTTCATCTCTTTTACTGTGTTTTCATTTTAGCCTTTTCATTTCTTTCTTTCTCACAGCTTCTATCTCTTTTCAAGATAGTATGTTATTTTAAGCAAAGAAATGGAAATAAGCTAAGTCTCAGTAATGGTGAAGAATTGACTCTCATTATTAATTAATAAGCTAACTCATTAATTTTAGGGAGACTTAGCTAGTTAGTTTCATTTCAATCATTTACATAAATGTATTCATCCTGACATAGAAACAGCTAGAACATAAATTGAGCTTTAAAAGCAAGCTTCAAAACCATGGATATTATCTCATGTATGCTTTGTTTTAAACCTCCACAAAGCAACCTAATATTTCTAAAGTAACGAATATCTACAAAATGCTTTTGTAAAACAGCCTGGAAGGACAACCCACAGGAGATGATAAGGGTTCGGTTTGGCAGGAGGCGGTGATGGGACTCCAGCTTTACTGGTCACTGGTGGAGTTTTACAGTGAGGTTGTGTCCTGCGTGAGTTGTGTGTCTTCAGACGACTCATCCTGTGATTGCGTGGATGGTGTGACCGGAGAGGGAGCACAAAGGGTCCCGACAGGTGCAGGTGGAGGCCTGGGAGGCTGTGGTGGGTTCATGCCAGCACCTCCCTGGGGCTGCACACTCCCAATCATCTGTCTCAGACATGCCAGGCTCAAGTTCCTCCCCACGTCCAGTCCTTCCATCTAAACACATGTATTCAGCATCTGCATCCTGCCAAGCATGGCTCTGGATGCTGGTGATGCAGCAGTGTGGTATGTATATGGTGTGTGTGGATGGCATGTGTGTAGTGAACGTGTGTGATGTATAGTATGTAGATGGTGTAGATGGTGTGTGTGTGATGGATAGCATGTGTGTGATTTGTGGCATGTGGATGGCATGTGTGTGTAGTGTATGATGTGTATGTGTAGTATGTGGTGGGTGGATGGCATGTGTATACAGTGCATGAGTGTGATGTATGTGTGTGGTTTGTGGTGTGTGGATGGTGTGTTTGGGGATGTGTGTAAGGCATGTGTGTGGTGTGTGTGGTGTTGAGGGGTGTGTGGTACTGGGTGTGTGTGTGGTGTTGCTTGTGGGGTGTGGTGTGTGGATGGCGTGTGTGTGTGTGCGTGTGGTGTGTGGATGGCATGTGTGTGTGTGCATGTGGTGTGTGCGTGCATGTGGTGTGTGCATAGTCAGGGTGCCTCCCCCTGAGCATAGTCCCAGCTCCCTGGGAGGGCTGTGTCCTCTGTGAAGCCAGCAGTGAGATTCCCTTCTCCACGTGAGGCTGAGCAGCAGGAAGGAGAGGGGGCCCAGGTCTGGGTGGTGGCTCTGCTGCTGGTGGCGGCTGTCAGGCAGGCAGGGAGCGGCAGGGCCGGGTGTCTGGGGCCTGGTTCCTTCCTCCCGCGTCAGCAGCACCACGTGGGAGGCCAGGCGGTATGTATCCCGGTGTGTGGATTCTCCTCAGTCAACACAGGTCAGGTGGATCGGGGACCGGAGGCCTTTTCTCGCAGCAGCAAGATGGGGACGTGCACCCAAAACCAACTCAAATGGTTGTTGTAGAACCCTTCGGAAGTGTGGAAAATCAGAGCGAAAAGAATCGAGATCTCCTGTACTTTGACACTCAGAGGGAGGCGTGTGGCACAGCAGGCTCAAAGCGTCCTACACGGATGCTCCATGCCATGGGCCATGTGGC
>NW_016809139.1:707272-716915 GCF_001698545.2 Rhinopithecus bieti | reverse complement strand
AAAAAAAAAAAAAAAAAAAAATTCTGAATCAGTACTTTTTTTCCTTTCAGTACTAGAAAGCCATCCCTCCATCGTCATCCACCTTGCATAGTGTCTGCAGATAGCTCTGCTGTGCTTCTTGTCTTTGTTTCTCTCATGTCTCATGTGTCCCTCTACCTCCCTTCTCCTCCCAGTTGCCTTAGAGAGTTTCTATATGTCTTTTTTCCTCAGCAGCTTGAATATGCACAGGTTTCTGTGCTTGTTTTTGTTTCTGTTCTGTTTTGTTTGTTTGTTTTACTTTTTTGGCATTTGTCTCTGAGTTTTGTTAATCTGTGCTTTGATGTCTGTCATTGATTTTGGAAAATTATTAACCATTATTTCTTCAACTATTCCTCCCATACCCCCTCACCATCTGTGATTCCAATGTATGTATGTTAAACTGCTTGATAACATCTCGTAATCCCTTGGAGACATGCTCTGTGTTTCCCCCATTCCTTTTATCTCTCTGGTTTTTCATTTGGATGATTTCTGTAGAGCTCTTTTCAAATTCACCGATTTCTTTGGCTAGGTCGAGTTTACTGACAAGCTTCTCAAAGCCATTTTTCATCTCTTTTACTGTGTTTTCATTTTTAGCCTTTTCATTTCTTTCTTTCTCACAGCTTCTATCTCTTTTCAAGATAGTATGTTATTTTAAGCAAAGAAATGGAAATAAGCTAAGTCTCAGTAATGGTGAAGAATTGACTCTCATTATTAATTAATAAGCTAACTCATTAATTTTAGGGAGACTTAGCTAGTTAGTTTCATTTCAATCATTTACATAAATGTATTCATCCTGACATAGAAACAGCTAGAACATAAATTGAGCTTTAAAAGCAAGCTTCAAAACCATGGATATTATCTCATGTATGCTTTGTTTTAAACCTCCACAAAGCAACCTAATATTTCTAAAGTAACGAATATCTACAAAATGCTTTTTGTAAAACAGCCTGGAAGGACAACCCACAGGAGATGATAAGGGTTCGGTTTGGCAGGAGGCGGTGATGGGACTCCAGCTTTACTGGTCACTGGTGGAGTTTTACAGTGAGGTTGTGTCCTGCGTGAGTTGTGTGTCTTCAGACGACTCATCCTGTGATTGCGTGGATGGTGTGACCGGAGAGGGAGCACAAAGGGTCCCGACAGGTGCAGGTGGAGGCCTGGGAGGCTGTGGTGGGTTCATGCCAGCACCTCCCTGGGGCTGCACACTCCCAATCATCTGTCTCAGACATGCCAGGCTCAAGTTCCTCCCCACGTCCAGTCCTTCCATCTAAACACATGTATTCAGCATCTGCATCCTGCCAAGCATGGCTCTGGATGCTGGTGATGCAGCAGTGTGGTATGTATATGGTGTGTGTGGATGGCATGTGTGTAGTGAACGTGTGTGATGTATAGTATGTAGATGGTGTAGATGGTGTGTGTGTGATGGATAGCATGTGTGTGATTTGTGGCATGTGGATGGCATGTGTGTGTAGTGTATGATGTGTATGTGTAGTATGTGGTGGGTGGATGGCATGTGTATACAGTGCATGAGTGTGATGTATGTGTGTGGTTTGTGGTGTGTGGATGGTGTGTTTGGGGATGTGTGTAAGGCATGTGTGTGGTGTGTGTGGTGTTGAGGGGTGTGTGGTACTGGGTGTGTGTGTGGTGTTGCTTGTGGGGTGTGGTGTGTGGATGGCGTGTGTGTGTGTGCGTGTGGTGTGTGGATGGCATGTGTGTGTGTGCATGTGGTGTGTGCGTGCATGTGGTGTGTGCATAGTCAGGGTGCCTCCCCTGAGCATAGTCCCAGCTCCCTGGGAGGGCTGTGTCCTCTGTGAAGCCAGCAGTGAGATTCCCTTCTCCACGTGAGGCTGAGCAGCAGGAAGGAGAGGGGCCCAGGTCTGGGTGGTGGCTCTGCTGCTGGTGGCGGCTGTCAGGCAGGCAGGGAGCGGCAGGGCCGGGTGTCTGGGGCCTGGTTCCTTCCTCCCGCGTCAGCAGCACCACGTGGGAGGCCAGGCGGTATGTATCCCGGTGTGTGGATTCTCCTCAGTCAACACAGGTCAGGTGGATCGGGGACCGGAGGCCTTTTCTCGCAGCAGCAAGATGGGGACGTGCACCCAAAACCAACTCAAATGGTTGTTGTAGAACCCTTCGGAAGTGTGGAAAATCAGAGCGAAAAGAATCGAGATCTCCTGTACTTTGACACTCAGAGGGAGGCGTGTGGCACAGCAGGCTCAAAGCGTCCTACACGGATGCTCCATGCCATGGGCCATGTGGCGTGTGGGGTTCTGGCTGCGGCTCTTTCCACAAGATGCTTTTTATTCTGATGGCTCTGGTGGCCCATTGTGTGGGTTTCCCATTGTTCACCTGCTAATTCCAGATTCTGCCATGACAAGTCCTCCTACGAACTGTCTGTGACACAGAGGGGCTGGCCCTGCCTGGTGCGCAGGGCTCAGCGGGTCAGTGTCCCCTCAGGCCATGTCCACCAGCGAGGCCCAGCAGTAAGGGCTGAGGTCCGGGTGAGAAAGGCAGCCGGCCCCTAGGTCTTTCATGTGATGGGTGTTTACTCCACACCATGCCAGGAGCGAAGATGCAGACACCAGCAAGCCAGAGCATCCCGTGGGGGGTGCCCGAGCCCCAGGTGGGACACAGGGAAACAAGCCTGGACTGCAATGTGCTGCAGCAACTGGGGCCAAGGAGGAGATAATCTGGGCAGCAGGGCCAAGTGGCAGGAACAGGGGTGGGAAGCACAGGGTCATGCAGGGGCCACGGCCCAGCCTCTCTCCCGCTGCAGATCTCAGGTGGGTGCTCACGGCCAGGATGGGAGCGAGCAGGCCCAGAGGCGCCTCAGTTATGGGTGGGCACGTGTGGTTAGGGCCTGGGAACGCCAGTGTGTGACCCCGCAGAAAACTTGATTTTGGGATACATGTTTGTGCTTTTCACAGCCTGCCCTGCCTGTGCGACAGTTTTCTTCCTTACTGGACGAAAAGTTACTTCCATAGTACACGGCAAGCTCTGCGGGGCAGGGCCCGCTGGGCACGGGGAGGAGGGACGGTTCCTGCAGCCTGGATCCCATTGTGCCTCCAGGGAGCACTGGGCCAGCTGGGCGAGCACTCCCCATGTCCACCTGTTTTCCTCTGGTGTCTCAGGCATGAAGGGCCGCTGGGGTGGGCGCTGAGGCCAAGGGCCTGAGTCTGTGCTGTTAAAGCCCCTTCAGGGCCAGAGCCAGGGCTGAGGTTGGGTCTGCTCCATGTCAGGAGGAGTGCAGCCCCTCACAAAAGTTGAACCTTTCCTAGGCTCCTGGGGCCCCTTAGAGGGCTGCACAGCGGGCTGTAGCCATGGCCCGGGCAGCTCCTCTGAGCCTGAGTGCAGCCCCTTCCGTGTCTGTACCACTTTTCCCTGCAAACCCACCAACCCCATCCCAGGCCCACCTGCCCAGGAAGAAAGACAGACACCTGTGGTGCAGGCCCCAGACTTGAGGAATCTGCTACCACTTCTTGGAACCCAGACACAGTCCTAAGCCTGCTCCACCTGCTCCACCCCAGGACCTTTGCTGCAGTTGCCCTCAGTCCTGGATGCTCTCTCCTCCCTGTGCCCCCCCGCCACAGCCCACTCCTCCACAGCCCATGAGTCCTCCCCTGGTCCCTGCAACCCACACCTGTGCTGGTTGCACCATGGCCACTCTCCTGCTGCCCACACATGTGCTCCAAAGCCCCCCAGGCACCTGGCATGCCTGTCTCTTTGGGGGCACTGGTTTGAGCCTGCCCCTACCAGAGGACACAGAGCCTCTGGGACCCTGGCGGAGGGACAAACAGGGCTGAGCAGAGCTCCACGTGGGCGTTGGGCGCTGCCGTCAGAGCACCTGTGGGTGTCTGTGCAGAAGGACCCGGGAGGAGGTAAGGTGAACGGAGGGACTTTTGGTCTTATTTTCTACGTGCGTTTGTGCATTTTCTGTTGATTTTTCCATGGCGATCACGTATCACTTGTGTCTATAAAGGAAACAACACAACTCTTAACAGAAAGAGGGGATGCTGCAGGGCCTATGGAGACGCAGCCACGAGGCCAAGGTAAGGCCCCAAGTGAAACAAATGAGCAAAAAGAGTTCTACAGCTCTCAGGTGAGCAGTCACATGCGTTTCTTAGTAGTTGTGTCTCCTACTGATTGCACCCTATAGTCCCCAAAGGTGGGGAGTGGGGCGGGAGAGAGGTAGGCCAACTCAGGCCACAGGTGGGCTGGCACCCGCCCTGCCCCAGCCCCTGCCTCCCAGGAGCCGCAGACAGGCCCCCAGGGCCGTGCATCAGGCCACACCTGCAGAGACCTGCTTCCCTGGCAGCAGGCGTCTCCCCTGACGGAAGACTTAGGAATGGGTTGGGGTTGGGCGGAAGTGGCGCCCCAGGGCAGGTGAGATGGAAGAGGTGAAAGAGACCTGCACTGCAGGGTTAATGGACAGGGCGCCAGACAGACCAGGAGCCTAGAGAGGAGATGCCACCAGGACCCAGGACACACGAACACCCCGACACACACACGCACACATACTGACACACATGCACACACTGCACATAGTTACAGAAACACACACATGCACAGACACAGCACACAGAGACATGCAGACACATGCACACAAGATACAGTCACAGACACACACACAGCAGACACGCAGACACGCCCACTGCACTGCAGAGACACCACCAGATCCTGACATACACCACACAGACTCACTCCTCCGTCCACCTGAGAAACAAAAGTTTTGCAGAAGAGTGTGCGATGACCACTTCTACTCTATGCTGTTCTTAATCTTTTTATTTTTTAAAAAATGTGGGTCATAATCCTTTAAATTGATGTCCTTCCTCACAGAGGACCACAAGCACTCAGAGAAGGACTCCAGGTTTGAAGGCAGATGCTGGTGGGGACCTGGTCAGGTGGATGGGTGGGAAGGGGTGAGACTGGGCAGGACTGGGCCTGGGAAGGCTGAGGCAGGCAGCGATGATGCCAGCAGAGGAGAATCCCAAGCAGGCCGTGCAGCTGCGGCGGAAAAGCCACAGGAGTGGAGAGGAGGTGGGAGGCAGTGGTCAGGTTGGGAGGACCCTGGCAAGAAGCCCAGAGAGGAGGGCCCAGAGGGCCGGGCACTAGAAGTGTGAAGTCCCTGCTTCCTCCTGGGGCTGCTTCAGAGGATGGGTGGGGTCACATGTGGGTAGACCAGGGAGACAGGAGACTATGCTGCTTGGTCCAGGCATAGGAGATGAGCCCTGGCTGGGAAGGGACAGTGTGGATGGGCCAAGGTGGAATCAGGGTTTTAGAGAAAGCTGTCAAGTCAGTGCCATGAGTTTTGTGCGCACGGGGAGGGAGCAGGTGCGTGGTAGGGGGTTGCTGGTGTGAGTGAGGGCTCTCTGGTTGCAGGGAGCGGTCCGGTGGGGTGGGGGCACAGCTGCCGGGAGGAAGGCACTCAGGGCCCGCAGGTGGGGCTCAGGATGCTGGCCCTGCAGAAATGGAAACAGGGTCTTCACCTGAGAGGGAGGAGGAGCCTGGGAACTGGGGAGGAAGGGGCTCTGCTGAGCCGGGTCCTCGGGACAGGGGCACCTGGGGACAGAGCTGGCCCTCGCACGCCCCTCCTGTCTCGCGTCCCTCCGTGCAGCCGGGACAGGATCCTGCAGGGGCTTTGCGGGGCAGGAGGTGCAGGCTTCTTCCTCCATCCTGTCCCCCCGCCCCCGCGGTGAATGTTTTTATTCAAATCTCCCTCCTTCCCGCTGCCCCACCGGCCTCAGGGGCTGGGGTCGTAGCCCGGCGGGCAGCGGTGGTCACCTTCCGCATAAACCTGGGCTTCCTCGCAGGGCAGCCCCCGGACCCTACGCTGGGTCTCAGCCTCGGGCAGCTCCCTGGGGGCGGGGCGCGTCCCTGTCCGCCCTCGCCCGTCCCCGCCGCGCCCGGGTCCCAGCCCGCCCGGTCCTCGCAGCCGCAGGCCCCGCGGCGGCGGCCGCACGCTCTCCCCTCCCCTGGCACTGGCCCTGCTCGGTCGCTCCGCCCCCCGCCCGTCCCCGCCCCGCGCGCCGCCCGCTGCCCGGCCCTGCCCGCCCCCTGCCCGCCTTCAGCGGGGCGGTGGAGCGCGGCTTGTGTGGGTTCCGCGGTGTGTTCAGCATCCCCGCGGTTCGTGACGGTCCCGGGAGAGCTATGTGCGCCGGAGGTGCGGGCTGGGGCTGCATTGGGGGGCGCCGAGGTGCGGCTGGGTTGGTGGTGGAGCGTATGTTGAGCGGCGGGTGGGGGCCGACGGGGGTCGGCGGAGGTGTGCGGGGCCCTGGACCCGTGCTGTCCCCGCGCAGGTCCCTGGCTGTTGGCCGCGGCGGCGCGCCCTCCTGGACGTGCGGCGCCCCTGCTTCCTGCTGCTCTGGGGTCGCGCGGCCTCCGTGGAGCCAGGAAGGGACCGGCCGGACGGAAGGTTCCGCCGTCGCCCGCCGGCCCTCGCCGCCTGCTGGGGTCCCAGCGGCTCGCTCCCCCGCCGGCCGCTCTGGGCTCAGCCCGGCCCCTGCCACCGGCGCAGGAGGCGGCCCAGAGCCGGACGGATGCGGGCTGGGCGGGGTTGCCGGAGTCCCGCCATATCAATTCTCCCGCGAGGTCCGGCCGGGCGGGTCGTGGCGGGTGCGAGCGGCCGGCGTCCACGCGCGACCGACCCGACCCCCGCGGCCGGCGGGGCCGTCGGTGCCGGGAGGGCTCGGGGCGGGGCCGCGGGGTCTCGGGAGACGCGGCCTGTGTCGCCGTCACGGCCTCGTCCCCGCAGGCCGGTCCCGGGACTGACCGCGGACGGAAGACGATGGAGCGCGGGGCGTCGTCTCCGCGTTTCCAACCTGTTGAAGCGAAGCCGCGCGGGCTCCCAGGCTCCTCGCCGCGGGCCGGGCCTTGTGCGCCTCTGTCCCCGCGTCCGCCGCGGTGTCGGGTTGCGCGGTCCCCTTTGATGCCACCGAGCGCCGCGCGGCCCGAGAACAATGCCCAGAAGCCGCTGCCCTGCCGGCCTCGCCGTTTCCCGTGCGCGGCAAACTGCGCGGGGGCCCGTGGGGACCTTCCTGCCGCCAACCCCAGGACCCAGTTCCCCACCACGCTGCTGGCCGGGTCCTCCTGCCTCCAGCCAGCCCAGCAGAGGCCCGGGGGAGGCGACGGGACGCTGACCCCGGGGAGCCCCGCCCAAAGGGCCTGGGTGCCTTGTCGCGGGTGGGATCCCACCCGGGGGTCCACGCAGCCAGCCCCTGCCTCTGACTCGACTCCCCACCTGCTTGCTACAGCGGGTGAGGAAGCAGGAAAGGGGGAGGGAGGGAGGGATGTCGTCTGGATTCTTGTAGTAATTTGTTTCATTGTTTCCAATCGAGTTAGTCACCAGGTTAAATAGTCGCATAGACCTTTCAAAACCGTAGCTACCTTGTAAGTAGATGTATTGAAAACACCTGCTTGTTGAGTCGTAGACAATTCCTCATTTACTGTGTGAACTGTAGGGGGTGAAACACTGGCGGAGAAGGGCCGTGCGAGCTCACGCAGCTCCATCCCTACCGCGGCCCAGGGTCACTCGGGGCCATTAATCAGGCTGCAGAGCTGCCCTCTGAGCCGGGCCGCCAGCGCCCACAGGGCCCAGACCAGGGATCCCTGGGCGGGACGTTTAAAATCGCACAGGGACAAAGGAAAGGAAAGACGCTGGGGCCCAAGCCCCGAGCTTATGAAATGTTATCAAGGAGGAGATGTAAAAGGTGATGGATTTTGCCTTTTAATAGAAAAACAAAAACTGTTATGCGAACTTTGGTGAGATGCAATCTTGAGATCTAAGAGTGGGGTGTAAAGTCAGTGCAGATCTCAGCTGGGAAAGTTACCCTTCACCAAATGGGCTGTGCGTTCCTCTTCTGTCCTGGGCCTGCCCCAGCCTCAAGCACTCTGGGGCAGGAAGGCCCCTTGGAGGTGTCTAATGGAATGTGGAAGGCGGGTGTCCTGGAGGCTGAAGCGGAAGCAGGCCCGGAGAGGGGCCTGGATGCTGCCCACACACCCCTCCCCCAATCCGGAGAGAACTCAGGCTCCAGGCCACCTGCAGCCCAGGTTCCAGTCCCTGCAGGACCAAGTCCCAGTGAAATGGGAAAACAGTCGCCCCCTTTAGGGGTTATTGGAGAAGAGCTAATGTGTCTGAAATGCTGACTCTGGCAAGGGTTTGAGTTGTTCTCAAAAGTTAAAAAGCACCCTGGAGAGCTGAAGGCCTGAGGCCCGGTTTGCTGATTTGCACATTTTTTTTTTCTGGCCAAGAATGATGCATCTTTCCGTGTCTCTGTGCTGCACTTGACCCCTAGAAAAGTCTTTTGCTTTTTTGTGTCAGGATTGGTCGCTGTGATGCTGAGGTTTTTGAATGGTGTTTGTGCCTTTCCCCATAATCAGGAACCTGCAGGCTCGGTGCTCACTTGACCACCTGATTGCCACCCAGCAATCAGGTGCTGCAGTCTTACCTGCAGTTTCTCCTCTGGTGAATTCGTGTGTGTGACATGTCCATGGTCCCCGGGAGGTGCTTGTAGTCAGTGCTTCAGAGTCAGAATGGGGCTGAGGAAGAGAAGCAGTTGCTGATGCCCATGGCCATGCCAGGAGCCTGGTCTCATGAGTGGCCTTGTCTCTGAGCCTCTCCTACACTCCACCACTGCATCAAGCTCTCCCCTCGCCCCCCTGCAGCTCCCAGAAGGTGCATATCCTGCCCCTGCTCACCACTAGGACCTCCTCCTGTTTGGTGGTGAGCACAGAGCCCAGTGTGTGGGTACAAGGCAGGGTCCCTGCACCTCACTCCCCATTCCCTCTGAAGCCCTGCGGGGATTGGGCTTCAGTGACCTGGCTTCCATGGGTGTGGCTCACCCCAGGGCACACAGCACCTAGGTAACGGGAGAGACCCTCCCATAGAAGGTGGTCTTATTCCTCGGCTCACCCACTGGGGAGTCTTCAGGATTCAGATGCAGGGACTTTGGAAGATAGTTTTGAATTTCAGCAAAACTTGTTTTTCAGGGTACTCCTGTTTTCCTATAAATGAAAGCAGAGCGGGGGAAATCCTCTGCAGGAAAACCTAGAAGGAGCAAACCGCCCTGCTCCAGAGTGCAGGCGCCAGACACTGGGGGCCAGTCCGGGAGAGCCCCACCTCACCCGCTGCTGCTCCATTTAAAAGTGCAAGGCACACGCATACATGGGCATGCACAATTGTGCACACAGGAGCACATTCCCAGTCACACACAAGTGCGGGGGCACACCTGTGTACATGCACACACACATGCACCCCGCAGATGTGTGATTCTCACGTAGTCATGCTGCATCCACACAAACTCTTTCTCCCTCAGAGTGCCTTGTTCTGTCTTCACCTGGATTGTGGGAAAGGCTGGGTTCTCTGGGCCCCGGGAGTACCAGGGGAACCTGTGGTATGAGCAATAGCACCACTGCCCTGGGAGCAGCTCTTGATTGCTGAGGACGGACAGTAGGGGATGGGCTGGGTTGGGGTAGAAGCTGCAGCCTGCAGGCAGCCCAGAGAGAGGGGCCCCCACAACACCCTCCCCGCCCGCCCCCCCACTGTGTGGGGACGGGGGTATGCAGGCAGCTCAGAGAGAGGGGCCCCACAACACCCTCCCCGCCCGTCCCCCCACTGTGTGGGGACAGGGGTATGCAG